>NW_027284559.1:2500-13694 GCF_046629955.1 Centroberyx affinis | reverse complement strand
TTGTTCATCTGGCATCCAGGCAAATAGTTCACTACTTTATACTGATCTACTGTATACTGAACTACTGACCCTAACCCTTTATACTGATCTACTGTATACTGAACTACTGACCCTAACCCATTATACTGATCTACTGTATACTGACTTAATGACCCTAACCCTTTATACTGATCTACTGTATACTGAACTACTGACCCTAACCCATTATACTGATCTACTGTATATTGACTTAATGACCCTAACCCTTTATACTGATCTACTGTATACTGAACTACTGACCCTAACCCTTTATACTGATCTACTGTATACTGAACTACTGACCCTAACCCTTTATACTGATCTACTGTATACTGACTTAATGACCCTAACCCATGAGCTGAAAACACAGAGGAAGTCTGTTTGCCCTGACACATAGACCTGTCTATCACTATATATACTGTATCTATATATACTGTAACTATCTATAACTATATATACTGTAACTATCTATAACTATATATACTGTAACTATCTATAACTATATATACTGTAACTATAACTATATACTGTAACTGTCTATAGCTATATATACTGTAACTATACTGTACCCATTGCTGTAAATGGAGAGAACCGATGTTCAACCTGCTGAAGAAGGTCAGAAGGTGGTGAGAACGGTCTGCTGGTCTGCTGGTCTGCTGGTCAGCTGGTCTGCTGGTCAGCTGGTCTGTTGGTCTGCTGGTCTGCTGGTCTGCTGGTCAGCTGGTCTGCTGGTCTGCTGGTCTGCTGGTCTGCTGGTCTGCTGGTCAGCTGGTCTGCTGGTCTGCTGGTCTGCTGGTCTGCTGGTCAGCTGGTCTGCTGGTCTGCTGGTCTGCCTGGGACAGAATGACGATGAGTGGAAGGAGGTCTGACAGTTTGTTGAGCCTCTGGCTGAGCTCAGGTTTACAGAGCAGACAGAAACCACAGAGACACTGAAGTCGTTTGACAGAAGTCAAACCGCAGACCGACTCGCTCCCATCGCTCACTTTAAAGTATCAATCAAATTAACGATTGATACGTGAATTCATCCATCGATACTCGGTGCTTCATATTGCTTTCCGTATTGATTATCTGATAGTTGCCTGATCCCGGATCGATGCTGGACTCTGACCGGACAAATATTGACATAAACTGTAGAATGGATTTACATTCTTCACCTTCTGATCCAGTGTTATTAAAGCTGAAGGGAAGATCCTGCTTCACCTGACTCTTCAACACAAACACACACTGGGTATTACTGTGCTTGTGAGGACCTACATGAAATACATCCATTCCCTGAACCTGAACCTAAACCTAAACCTAAACCTAAACCTAAACCTGAACCTGAACCTGAACCTGAGCCTGAACTTAATCTTAACCCTAAATCCAAATCATATTGAAAAAGGCAAAATAGAACTTTGGAGCATTTTCCTCATCTTGAAGACATTTGGTTCTCACAACTATAGAAATACAAGAGCAACACCCCCCCCCCCCCCCACCCCCCACTCCCCAACACACACACACACACACAAAGAAAAGAAAAAAAACACAAAACAAAGAAAAAACAGAAAGCCATTGTTCGTAGCAGAGTGTTTTGAAGCTTTATCAGAATAAAAGCTCACAGTGTTGTAGTGTCTGACCTCAGAGTGAAGGAAACTCCGGGTGTGACGATTGAAACTCGGCCGGCTGACAGCTGACAGTCGGAGCGTCGGAGCTGAAGTCGGATCTGGTGATGCGGCGCTAACAGATGGCTCCGTCTATTTCCATTTATTTTAAGTAAAGGTTAAACAGCATAAACAAAAATAGAGCGTACCATCTGCTGTACAGCACACAGACTCAGACCCAGGGCCGATCGCTCTCGTCCCGCTCCACACTCCGTTAGCGCTTTGCTCATGCTATCGCTCCATGGGAATTATAATTCATCAGTATTTTAGAAACTTGTGACTGGAAGTAAGAGAAAAAAAAACAAAACAAGGCAGTTATAATTAAATGGATGGAGACATGGTTTCCAAAACATTTAACTCAATTTTTCAAAGTATGAAGGATAAATTAGAGTTAAGTTGCCGTTCACAGTTCCAGGCATTATGCTAATTGGAGCAGTATGGATGTGACAGATGTGGTATTTTATAATTAAAGTGAAAACTTATTGTGTTCAAACCGGGCCGTCTCGTTCGGTTTGGACCAATGACGTGTGAGTACAGTCTGAGAGCAGTGCTACGCCGCCGCCACGCCACGCCACTGACACGCCACTGACACGCCACCACTGACACGCCACTGACACGCCACCACTGACACGCCACTGACACGCCACCTGTCGCCGTGACTCACTGGAGGAAACGAAACGCCACCGCAGCCTGAGAAATGTTTCAAGGCTTTTCTCTCTCTCTCTCTGTCTCTCTCTCTGTCTCTCTCTCTGTCTTTCTCTCCCTCTCTCTCTCTCTCCCTCTCTCTCTCTCTCTCTCTCCGTCCCTCTCTCTCTCTCTCTCTCTCCGTCCCTCTCTCTCTCTCTCTCTCTCTCAGTGAGGAGGAGGACAACAGGTATTTTCTGCCCGCAGGATGTTTTGAAAAATCGTTGTTTGTCATTCCTGTCAGCGGCGGCCCACAGAGGCCGAGCTAAGCAGCAACATTTAGTCATAAAGTAATCAGCTGTTTCCTTTGTCGACACATTAAAATTCATCTTCCGGAGGAGCAGAGTTTCTCTTTCTAAAAAACACCGTCTGCTTATTTGTCTCTCGTCCCGTCGGTCAGCTGGTGGCGGGGACGGGAAACCACTGAGCTGTTATATTTCTGTGGCAAAAACACACAAAGCTCAGGCTGTATATTGTATTCTGTGTATTATATTATTATATTCTGTCTGATCCATCAGGACCGTCTGCTCCTGCTGGAGTCAAATGTCACTAAATAAACAGGATACGCATCATCAGTCTGTGTTCAGGCCGGAGAGTGATGTTGGGCATTTTGGGGCGTAAACAACTTCCTGTGGGCGTGTCTCACTGGAGCTTTAAATGTCCTGAATCAGCACATTTAACTGAAGCATCAAACGACAGTGATGAAGCACAATCAATCATCATGATGGAAAAAAAATAGGAAAATAACTAATAATATTGATCCTTTAAGATGATTGAATTGTGGTGTTTGGCCTCTAAATGAAAAAGAAGCTTTTTGGAAATTAGATTTTGACTCTGAACTGTCAGAAGATTAGACAATAAAAACAAGTTAAATCCAATAAATCAACACAGATGATAATAAGGAAACAGAGTTATAGTGGGGTGACATTATTATTTATGTTGTTCTACATTCTGCAGATTTGAAATGGATTCACAGTGACATGAGCAGAGGCAGAGTATTGATTTTCTGACCGATCGATGGATCGGTGAATTGAAGTGATCTCGGTCATGGAGACACTCTGGAAGTCTGTATCTGTCTGTATTTGACTCTTATTGATCCTCATTAGGGGAGAGAAGATCTTGTTGGTTCAGGTTCCAGATGGTGTGCAGAGTGTTAGGCTTCACACTGCGAGGTGTTAAGCTCATTATTATTAGCTGCTGTTTGCTGAACGCTTTGACACTTTGTTCAGTCCTCAGACTGCAGCCGCTGCTGTTTGCTCTGACAGCAGGAACATCTCCACAACAAAGAATCATTTGTTTGTATTGTTAACATGTTGCAAGCAACAATGATGCTTATTAATTCATCTTTTAATGTTCAAGGTCCCGTATGATAGGAATTCAGATTGTATCATCAAAGATGTCTGAAGAGGACGTTATTTAAATTTGTTTGACTGGTTCAGTTTAAAGTTTTTATTTTTTCATAAATCTCCTTTTTCTCCAGGCAGTTCCAGACTCCAGGAAACGCATCACAGCTGGACTCTGTCCTGATTGGCTCCCTCACTAAAGAACGACTGAAGTCCGTCCAATCAGCCTGTTAGCAGCGGTCGACCTCCTGGACCGGCTGGTTTGACTTTTAATGTCTGTAACTTCTGTAATGAATTGATTGATCTGATTGGAGCAGAGACTGACTGACAGCTGTCAGTCATCTTCACTGGAGGCTCTTTGGGTCAGCTGCTATGCTAACTAGCTAGTATGCTAACTGCTAACTAGCTAGTATGCTAACTAGCTAGTAGGCCTTGGTCTCAAATTTGTTGAATTTGTATTTAATTATTTAAAAAAATATTTACATACAGACAGTAGAGCATTACAGACTTTTAATTCCTTTTCCAGCCTGAGTGAATAATAATTATAATAATAATAATTACTTTTACTTTAATACCAGAATATACTGGATCTTATTTTGGAATGAAACTGCATGAATATGTTCACTCTTTCTCTTCTTTCTCCTCCTCTTCCCCTCCCTCCTCCTCTTCCTCTCTCTCCTTCCCTCCTCATCCTCCTCCTCTTCCTCCTCCTCTCCTTCTCTCCTCATCCTCCTCCTCCTCTTCCTCTCTCTCCTTCCCTCCTCTTCCTCCTCCTGTCCTCCTCCTCCTCTTCCTCTCCCTCTGGCTCACGATTCAAATCCAATCACTTCCATGACTTGTGTGTGTGTGTGTGTGTGTGTGTGTGTGTGTGTGTGAATAGAGAGATCAGCCTTCATGTCTTTTTTCTTCTTCTTCTTGTCTTTTCTCCGCAGCAGCAGCAGCAGCAGCATGGGCGTACATTATCACAACACAATAAACATGCTGTTGGAGGTGTAACAAATTGCTGTTTTAATGGGATTATTTTCAAACGCCGCACACTGCGCTCTCTATTTTCTGTTGCTTTTATTTTGCTGTGATTGGATTGTCATTTGAATTTATCCAGACAACAAACTTCCTCCCACTTTGCCTTGTTGTTTTGCTGATAGACTGTAGGCTAGAGCAGCAGAACACAGAGCACAGACGGAAATAAACTGTGTGTGTGTGTGTGTGTGCGTGTGTGTGTGTGTGTGTGTGTGTGCGTGTGTGTGTGTGTGTGTGTGTGTGCGCGCCCCTGGTCAGGACAGTGTGTGTCCACCTTCCAACATGTTGCTTTAGGACGTTTCCAGGCTGATTTGCAGAGAGAGAAAGAGAAAGTGAAAATCCATTAAGAAGAGCAGAAGTCGTTCCAGCGGGCCGAGTCCAAACATAATCTCCTAATAAGATTATAAAAGTGAAAATTTGTTTGTACGAAGCTGCAGATAATTACATGTCCCGTCACATAGCGGAGCCTCAAATCGCCCCGAATCGACTGTTTCTGGTTAGAGTCTAAATTGTGCAAGACATGCATAATGGATTTCAGAGTGTTCAATTGAAAGCCAAACAAAACGCCAGATGAACCTCGGAGCTTCAGTCCTGCAGAGGAAGATGAGGCAGGTCAGTGTGTTACAACACTGCTGTGTGTGTGTGTGTGTGTGTGTGTGTGTGTGTACTCACATTTGCACCTACTTGCATACATTAATGTGATTGACAGTTCTCTCGTAGCCACCTGCTGCTCCACACACTCTCAGAAAACCAGACGTGCGTTTCATTAGTCGTTTAACCCTCCACTTCCCCTCCGCACTTGGTAATACATAGCACCAGGGGTCAGAGCAGGGGGGCGGGGTCAGAGCAGGGGGGCGGGGTCTGAGCAGTGGGGGCGGGGTCAGAATAGGGGGGCGGGGTCAGAGCAGGGGGGCGGGGTCAGATCAGGGGGGTGGGGTCAGAGCAGGGGGCGGGGTCTGAGCAGTGGGGGCGGGGTCAGAGCAGGGGGGGCGGGGTCAGAGCAGGGGGGCGGGGTCAGAGCAAGGGGGCGGGGTCTGAGCAGGGGGCGGGGTCTGAGCAGGGGGGCGGGGTCCAATGGGGAGCATAATATTTTAAATGGAATGCACTCGCCCAATAACAATAAGAATAAGTAATACAAATTTCACAGAACAATGAGTAATAAAATATTGCAGATGAGTTCATTTCATAAATATGTCTAAATCCTCTAAATATTGTTTGCTTACTTGCATTTATATTTATCACCTGTTCGTGCACCGGAATTGACGGACGATCACAATGCATCCTGGGAAATATGCGCTTGTAAAGTCTGCATGGTCGTTGACTCCCTCGGCCCTGAAGGGTCGATCAGGAAGTTCACTTCAGTTATCAGACTGATGGAACCAGAACTTAAGATGGAGGAGGGGAGGAGAAGGAGGGCCAGGGGAAACGACTGATGAAACGCCCCGCAGGCGTGGACCTGAAGGTGCAGATTCTGGTCTCTGGACGCTGGTCTCTGGACGCCGGTCTCGTCTCTGGACTGAACCCTGCAGGATCTAAACGTTCCGGGTCCTGAGCCTGAGTCTCGGTCCAGACTGAACCCATCAGCTGTTTTCTCTAAAGGAACAAACATCAGAATCTGGTTTATTGGCCAACACCACATCAGGGAATCTGCTCTGTTTCTTCCATTCATACAGACACAACACCTGTACTTCCATACCACACTAACACATACAGTATAATCATATACTGTATAAGAACATACAGATTATCAGAGTCATTTTTATTTTTATTTTATTTATTTAACCTTTATTTAACCAGGAAAGTCCCATTGAGATTAAGAATCTGTTTTTCATGGGAGACCTGGTCAAGACAGGCAGCAGCATAAATTAAAAACACATAATTACAGACAGAAAACACAAAAGGAGACAAAATTAAAAATAACTAACCAGGTAAATTAAAAACACTGACATCTTAAGGAATCTGCCTCTAATTCTTTCATTTTGGATTTAAAAGCATGTAATGAGAATAATTCACTGAGTTTCAAGTCATTCTGCAGCGTATTCCTGCAGAATACACAAATCCCTTTTTCTAATTTCCATACGGGCATTTTGGACAGAAAGCAGGAAGAAGAGAGAGAATTGTCCGGCACGTTTCTGTGTGATAAAGACACACCGGCAGCATGGGAGCAGGCCGAGAATTACCTTATATAATTGGCATCAGCGGCGCCAACGCCACGACGGCCTCAGAGTCCCGTTGCCTCAGCGTCTCGTTGCCCTCAGAGTCTCGTTGCCCTCAGCGTCTCGTTGCCCTCAGAGTCTCGTTGCCCTCAGCGTCTCGTTGCCTCAGCGTCTCGTTGCCCTCAGCGTCTCGTTGCCCTCAGCGTCTCGTTGCCTCAGAGTCTCGTTGCCCTCAGCGTCTCGTTGCCCTCAGAGTCTCGTTGCCCTCAGAGTCTCGTTGCCCTCAGCGTCTCGTTGCCTCAGCGTCTCGTTGCCCTCAGCGTCTCGTTGCCTCAGAGTCTCGTTGCCCTCAGCGTCTCGTTGCCTCAGAGTCTCGTTGCCCTCAGCGTCTCGTTGCCTCAGAGTCTCGTTGCCTCAGCGTCCCGTTGCCTCAGCGTCCCGTTGCCTCAGAGTCTCGTTGCCCTCAGCGTCTCGTTGCCTCAGAGTCTCGTTGCCCTCAGAGTCTCGTTGCCTCAGCGTCTCGTTGCCTCAGCGTCTCGTTGCCCTCAGCGTCTCGTTGCCCTCAGCGTCTCGTTGCCTCAGCGTCTCGTTGCCTCAGCGTCTCGTTGCCCTCAGAGTCTCGTTGCCCTCAGCGTCTCGTTGCCTCAGCGTCTCGTTGCCCTCAGCGTCTCGTTGCCCTCAGCGTCTCGTTGCCTCAGAGTCTCGTTGCCCTCAGCGTCTCGTTGCCTCAGAGTCTCGTTGCCTCAGCGTCCCGTTGCCTCAGCGTCCCGTTGCCTCAGAGTCTCGTTGCCCTCAGCGTCTCGTTGCCTCAGAGTCTCGTTGCCCTCAGAGTCTCGTTGCCTCAGCGTCTCGTTGCCTCAGCGTCTCGTTGCCCTCAGCGTCTCGTTGCCTCAGCGTCTCGTTGCCCTCAGCGTCTCGTTGCCTCAGCGTCTCGTTGCCTCAGCGTCTCGTTGCCCTCAGAGTCTCGTTGCCCTCAGCGTCTCGTTGCCTCAGCGTCTCGTTGCCCTCAGCGTCTCGTTGCCCTCAGCGTCTCGTTGCCTCAGAGTCTCGTTGCCCTCAGCGTCTCGTTGCCTCAGAGTCTCGTTGCCTCAGCGTCCCGTTGCCTCAGCGTCCCGTTGCCTCAGAGTCTCGTTGCCCTCAGCGTCTCGTTGCCTCAGAGTCTCGTTGCCCTCAGAGTCTCGTTGCCTCAGCGTCTCGTTGCCTCAGCGTCTCGTTGCCCTCAGCGTCTCGTTGCCTCAGCGTCTCGTTGCCCTCAGCGTCTCGTTGCCCTCAGCGTCTCGTTGCCTCAGCGTCTCGTTGCCTCAGCGTCCCGTTGCCTCAGAGTTTCGTTGCCCTCAGCGTCTCGTTGCCTCAGAGTCTCGTTGCCTCAGCGTCCCGTTGCCTCAGCGTCCCGTTGCCTCAGAGTCTCGTTGCCCTCAGCGTCCCGTTGCCTCAGAGTCTCGTTGCCTCAGCGTCTCGTTGCCTCAGAGTCTCGTTGCCCTCAGCGTCTCGTTGCCTCAGAGTCTCGTTGCCCTCAGCGTCCCGTTGCCTCAGAGTCTCGTTGCCTCAGCGTCTCGTTGCCATGGCGCTCTCCTGCCTCACAGAGCTCCTCCTCCACAGCGTTCAGAGTGTCCTCTGCCTCATATCATCACCTGTTAATGCTTAATAAGCATTAACTAACCCTTAATTAACAGTTAACTAATGTGTCTGGTAATCATTTACTAATGGTGTTCATGTAAACTAAGGTATTAATTTATACATTATTTAATAGTCATCTTTATAAACTATTAAATAATGTATAAATTAATACCTTAGTTAACATGAACACCATTAGTAAATTACACATTAGTTAACTGTTAATTAAGGGTTAGTTAATGCTTATTAAGCATTAACTAACCCTTAACTTAGTGACCCTTATTGTAAAGTGTTACCCACATAACTGATATTGTTTTAATCCTTTCTGTGTAAATCATCATCATCTGGAAGCAGGTTATGTAACATTTGAGTTAGTTACAATAAAACTGAAAATATTACAATTGGGTGATCATATATAATTATATATATTATATATTTTATTCACAGCCAGGTGTTTTCTCTCTTCTCTCTCAGTGATGGAGGTTTGGAACATGGAAATAAACTTAAAGAAAAAAAACATTTTTGACATTTCAGTGTATTTTCACTGGTTTGTTTTTTTTGAAGTCATGAATCATACATGTAGAGGACAATGTCATCTGTCAATAACAATTACAATAAAATGGAAAAGCAGGCGATGGAAGCTCTTTTCCATGAAATGACGTGAACTTTGTGTCGGTGCAGAATATCTTTACATGAGCAGCATGCTGGACCTCAGTCTGCTGCTCACTGTAATGGAAACATTGAATATTGATGGTGTTATTATTCAAGGACATGTGGACAAACAAGCCTGCGTTTGTAAAATTGGTCTCCATTTTGATGTGAATTGATAGACTGTGAACCTGTATTGCTGCTGCCCAGAGAGGCGTTTTGAATCACGCCCACTGCATTTCAAATGATAGGCTTTTTTTTCGGGGTCAGTCCTTTTGCATCAAAAAACAGTGCAACCCACAAATTGCTCGGGAGGAAATGATTCCCTCCTGTGATTCCGGCTCGCCGCTCTCCTGTTGGTTTTCCATACAGTTTGCTTCCCGTTCCTTTTCACCGGATTGTCGTTGCATGAAAATCAACAGAGGAACGAAGCTCGCCTCCTTTTGAAAGTCACATTGATGCCGGTTTCGGAGGAAGACCCCCCCCCCCCCCCCCCCCCCCCCGCGCGCCAAGGAAGAAAATCTATTCTCGAACTCGGAGGAATATTCCCGACTGTTTCAAATCTCTGCCATAAATTGGCCTGAAAGACGCGGCGCTCCTCCTCTTCGATCCTCCGGTTTTCACCTCGCAGATTTCCATTTCCCGGACGGCAGCAGATACAGTCAGAGCATCTCTACTCAGAATAAACAATCGGTTCAAGCACCGTATTTACTCCCAGGCAGATCCCTTACGAAAAAGGCACCTGTGAAAACGGCCATTTCACATGTAATATGAAATTTACACGTGAAAATATAATATGCGTGTCAAAGTCACATGTGAATTTAACATTTTCACATGTGATTGTCTCTATTCATGTGGGAAAAAATGTTTTCACGTGAAAATTAAGTCTGTCATAAAGTCACATGTGAATTTGACATTTTCACATTTTCACATGTGATTGGCTTTATTCACATGTGAACTGAATTTTGTACATGTGAAAATGAAGTCTGTCTCACAAAGTCACGTGAATTTGCTATTTTGACATTTTCACGTTATTGGCTTTATTTACGTTAACTGAAATTTTACATGTGAAAATTAAAGTATGTCACAAAGTCACATGTGAATTTGCTATTTTCACATGTGCTTGTATCTACTCACATGTGAAACAAGGTTTTTCAGTTTAGGAAGGTCTTTCTGGGTGGTGCTGATAAAAAAAGACTTCAGTCTCTACGAAGCAAGATATTCCTGATGTAGTGTAGCAAGAGATTTTGGGCTGCTCCCAAAATACTTGTTTTTCAAGTAATGCTGTTAAATTGTTAAATTTACAAGAGAATATAGACTACAGGAGTCAGGATGCCATGTTCATGCCCAGGTGTAGTTCATTATGGTACAAATATTCATTTATTTATTTGTTTATTTTAAACAAATGCAATGTTTTTTGTTCATCGAATAAGATTGGGATTTTCATATTCTGTCGATACGTTGAGGCATCTAAACATCATGTTCCATTTGCCAGGCATGTGAACACCTTCCTGTTTACTGGTGTTTTTTTTAAAGATGCAAATGCATCGCATGTCATCCTTGTGTCTCTACCCTGTTTATGGGAGAAGCTCATTGGCTAAATCAAACAGCGGGAAAGATTAGACCATTATATTACCATTAGATTAGACCATTTCCTCATAGGGGGATTGTAAGTTGTTGGTGATAATGATTTGGAAATGTTAGCCCGTATATGTGTTGTTTGTTGCTTATACTGCTTATACTTACAGTATATATATATACATATATATATATACACAGTAGAACATTAACAAGTGACAACTTCCAGCTCCAGATTTTATATTTTGAAGATGTCACAGGTTCAATTCCTAGTTCTCTGATTTCTGGCTTTGGTAGATATGTTCACATGTTAAAAGCACATGTGATTCATCATGTGGCTGTCCACATGTAAACCACATGTGAATGTTCCCACATGTGATCTTGAACCACATGTGGTTTTTGGACACATGAATATTCACGTGTTTTTTTCCACATACAGTATGTAGAAGTGAGTCACATGGAAAACCAACATGTAAAACACACGTGTCCAAAA
>NW_027284558.1:15000-17352 GCF_046629955.1 Centroberyx affinis | reverse complement strand
CTTTTTTTTGTCTCAGTAAGTTGTACTGCTGCTGTTTTGCACACAATGGTATAATTCATACCTTTTCATACTTTGCTCTAATGCCTGAAATTGTCAGTTGCATATGTTTATATGGACCTAATTTGCCTCTATTCGTGTTTATATTGTATTTTCTTTGCTTTAATCTATTACTATTTGCTTCTGCAAAAGCCCAATTTCCCAGCAGGGAAAATGTAATTTTCATCAATCATTAAATTTGCATTTTTTTCTTATCTTACCTTATCTTATCTTATCTTATCTTATCTTATCTTATCTTATCTTATCTTACCTTAATCCATTTAATCAAAACATAAACAAGTGTTTTAACCATATTGCATACAGATTGGTGCTATAAGATTAAGATAGATACAAATGATCTTTATACTTGCATCAAGAGACAAATTTGACTTTGACAGCCAAGCTGCCAATCAAATATATCAGACTCCAACCACATGTAATAACACTTTGTAAACAATAAAGAGTTTTATTGCAAAATAAGATACCCACCATTTCAGAAATGTGAAATCAACCTAAAAGTATTGCTCGCATCAAAGTACAACTCAATATTGACTATTAGTCAAGTTATTAGCTAAGAGACAGCAGTTTTTTTAGTGTTGAAAAATGAACATCAGATATCTTTTTTTACCCAAAAAATGTGTAAATGAAACTCTTCAAATAGAAATACCAGATTTACAAAGAGGTTTTTTGGGAATACATCTCACTTTCACCCAAAATGTCGCTCCAAACCCCAAGGATTTTTTTTTTTTTTTTTTTTTTTTTTGTGCTGAAACGGCTAGAAAAGTAAGCAGGGAAATCTCCTCGCCAGCAGAAAATCCATATTCATTAACATAAATGCTGTAAATAAAGTGAGGAGAGCTTGATATGGGTTCAGATAACATCAGACATAAAAGAGAGAGAAAAAGATAGAAAAAGAAGAATGGGGGGGGGGGGCAGAGAAAAAGGAAAAAACATGGACACAGAAGATAAATAGAGAGGTAGAAGGACGAGAAGAAATATAGAGAGAATGCAAATTATATAGGGAATACAAGAGAGAGAAAAAAAGAGAGGAACAGAGAGAGTAGTGGTCGATCCATTTTGACTCTTTTAATGTTCTTCTTTCCCGTAAAAAGATGTTTTCCTCTGTGTGGTTTACATATTGTCAATATTCTGTCTCCAATTTAAATGGTTTCAATTCTCTCCCACTATACAAGATGTAACTCAGAGTCGCTTTTGCAGGCTTCCAGCAAAATACACACACACACACACACAAATGGACACATGTACACACACACAGTGGAGTGGGGCCCTGCTCACTTTCATTCAGTCCATTCAAAAAAATAAACAGTAACTGCAATTCATTTGCTAAAGATAACGCTTGTTAATTATTATAACAGCCTTCTTATGTTAAAGGTTTTCCAATTGTTTGAATATGAAGAACTTCCACTTGCTGAAATGAATGGCAAACACTCACACAGGAAAACACATTTTTACACACACATATACACACACACACACAGACACAAACACATGCATATACACACAAACAATGTCTCTACTGGTAATGTTTTTAATTGCGTTTCACTGTAAAAACTGTAAGTTGGGGCTCTGTTTTACAAACATGACTCACACACACACACACACACACACATCCACACGCACACATGACTACACACACACACACACACATAGATACACAAATCCCAGGAGATTTTGGTTATCAGGACATGGAAAGAACCAAGAACCTCTGACCTGCTGATCGGCTCTACAGCCTAATTCTGCCGATTCACCAGTCAGTTTGCAGTAGTGAAACAGATTTGACAGAATCTTTATCTCTTCCTGTGATGAATCAGTTCAGAGGTCTTCAGTCCTGCTGCTCAGGGCCCAGAGTGCTGCTGGTTTTCCATCCTACCAGCTAGTTAATTGCATTTATCTGGTGTCTCAGGTGTGAAATCCTGATTAGATGGCTTTGACTGAAAAACCAGCAGGACTCCGGATCCTGAGGAGCAGGATACTGAGAACCACTGAGCTAATTGAAGGTGTGTGTCCGGCACTTAGTGTGTTTTAAAGCCTTTCAACAGGCTGAAGTGTTATCGGTTAAATAAGCTGATTTGCATTCCTAAAGCGCAGTAATCTACATGCAGCTGTGGACAGCTTCTATAGGATTAATACTTTTACATTTGAGGTCAATGGAATGAATCCAAGAACATCTGGAGTAAAGCTGATAACACACAGGTAGCGTTAAGAGACAATGTGGATGGGAAATGTTGCCTGCAGCAGGATTAGGAATAATTAACTGGGACAAAATCAATATGTGTAACATGATAGACTGTGAGG
>NW_027284558.1:0-10000 GCF_046629955.1 Centroberyx affinis | reverse complement strand
AAACAGTATGAGAGAGAGAAAAAGGGAGGAAGAGAGAAAAAGAGAGAGAGCGGGAAGTGAGACATACACACCCTTTAACACAGACAGACAAGACACAGACAGACGAACCACAAGTAACAACAAAATTGCCTCCTGTATAGAAAAAAATATATATATTTGTAGCTAATAAATCCCCCAGTGCTTTATATTTTGCAGCCAATAATTCAAAATGCATTTTCCACAGTCTGTCATTTAAGGCAAAAATTACCTCCAAAGATTAACTGCAGCTATTCTGTCCATTTACATTTCACATTTACAATTTAGGCATTTAGCTGACGCTCTTATCCACAGCGACTTACAGTGAGTGCAACAGTAGAAAAAGCATCAATTCCTAGATCACCATAAATGACAAGCAACTACGATTAATCCATAATAGAACCGTTTGTCCAGAATAGAACAGAATAGCAATCATGGATCAATTTGTTTGATTGTGGTTGATTGCGTTATTGATATATTACATACAGTATCTTGAACACAAAGGGGACATTTGCTTTTTATTGGCAGGTAGAAACATAATATGTAGTAATTCCTGGTTTCTTAAACTATAGTCTGGGACTCAACATGAGTCATGGGACTGCCTCCACTGGGTCCCTACATGACACAAGTACTATCATATTTTAATGAGCCTGGGTCCCAGGGTGAGGGACTACATTTACTCAGTTTGGGTCCCCACATGACACGAGTATTAATATGTTTTAATGAGTCTGGGTCCCAGGCTGAGCGACTACATTTACCCAGCATGGAGATCTAAGAAGCCTCAAATGACATCTGAGCCGGTCAGCTCAGCGGCATTATTGACAGTTCAGAAATAGGAAGCTTCCCGTTTCCAGTGTTGAAAAAATACCTCTTGAGCTAAATGGGTTTTCTAAGAGGGAATGAGATTTTGTAGAGCTCTGATAATCCCCAACTTGACATTCAGTGATGGCTCATTCACAAAAAACGGTGCAATTTGCAATCTCAGTTTTAAATCAATAAGTTCTGAGCGCACTCTGTGCTTTTAGCTATTTACACTACTGCAGCAGGGTGAAAAATAAACCACAGAGACTCAAAGTAACTAGCACTGCAGTCTAACTGCAAGCTACCAGCTCAAGGTATGTAGTGTATAGATATATAGCTTACAAATAGCATGTGACAAATAAGATATTTTTCCAAATTAAATGCTCTGACTCATGGGAGCTGGAAGTTTAAATATTCTGATTTGTATTGAACACTTTACAGTGGCTGAAAACACATTCTGATGACATGGGACTTGGTGCCACTGATGTCGGCATCATTTCTAACGCAAGGCGCCTTGTCCAATCAGATCCTGTAAAGGATTCTCCTCCACACAGTGTATTATTTAATATAATTATTTGACATGGTATCCTTGAACCGATGGAATAGGCTGTTAATCAAATATGAGCTGGGCTACTTTAGCCTGCTGCAACATTTATTCAGCCTACTTAGTGTCCTATTTGTGATGGCGGCTGTTAAATCAGCACTCTGATTTGACCCTGACCCAACATCATTTTTTTCACATTTCAGAGCAAAATTGTATATAAAAAATTTATGTATCTGGCACTTAAATTAGAGAATAAATTAACTATGGCTCATTAAATATTTCTGTGCTGTGAAGCAAAGTTTGGACAAAACACTTTACAAAGATTGAACTGATATATATATTAGAACAGCAGAAACTATAAAACGCTATATTTTATTAAGAGTGCTACTCCAGTTACTTCATGCTAACTATGTGATGAACATGTGTGTCTGAATAGAAAAGTGAGAAAATATTTGTGATGTCCAAAATGAAAGGTTTCCTAGAGCCAGAAACAGGCTGGTGAGACAAACACCTTGGTGTGTGTGAGGATGTCACAGCCTAAAGGCAGATCAGCAGTGCGGAAGTGTCTCTGGATTTTAAAATATCAAATACGTCAGTGAACCACCAATTAAATGTTAGGACATGGCGTACCTTCTCTCTCTCTCTCTCTCTCTCTCTCTCTCTCTCTCTCCCCCTATCTTATTCTCTTGTCGTCCTCTCCACTTTCTCTGTAACTTCCCTCCCATCCACTCCCGTTTGCCTCCATCCTTCTCTTTTTCCCTCCATGTCTCTCTCTCTCTCTCTCTCTCTCTCTCTCTCTCTCTCGCTCTCTCTCTCTCCACTTCTCTTTCTCCATTTCTCTCTCTGTCTCTCTGCCCTTTGGTGTCAGTTCTCTGTTCTGGCATTTACGAGACAAATGCTAGTGTGTCACACCTTGTCACTCACACCTCACACACCACACACGCACACACACACACACACACACACACACTCACACGCACAGACACCACACACACACACACACACACAGACACACACACACAGAAGGAGCTAAATGCTAGAGTGTCAGCAGGCCTGTCAAATCGAGTGTCAGTGTGCAGGGGCCTCTTGACTTGGCACGACACACACACACACACACACACACACACACACACACACATGCACAGAAGTAGACACAAATAACATAGAAACACACAGAGATGCACAGGCAGACAGTGAGAGGGGGGAAATTAACAATATGCAAACGACAGCCCACCAATGAGTTGTTGACACCCACACAATGGAAACACAATTACTCTCTCTCTCTCTCTCTCTGCCACACACACAAACAGTCTAGACGACATGTAGCTGGTTTCGGCGGCTGGGCAGAAGTGAGACAAAAATTTTATTCCCATGGAGTTTGATACCGGAGGCAATGTTGACAGAATTTGGCACTAGAGCCCTATGTAGACAGAGTTTGGTATATGGGCGGTCTTTGGTCTTTGGACCGTTTTAACCATTACAAAGTGAATAACTGATGCCCTGCTTCCTTTCACTCTTTCTTTGGGTATGTTCATAAACAGACAGAGGGATTTATTGACGAATCTGATAAGAGATGTGAGGAGGAGAAGATACATTATTGTTAGTTACACCTTGGAGCTAATACGCCCACCGACAAAAGGCAAATTGTAAAGGCAAACTGTAGTCTTATTTCAGTAAATCTTATTTCAGTGTCAGCTATGGATGTGCTGACACTATTCTGCTTTTTTGGAGAATAAACGCTGCCTCATGCGCATTTTGTTCTGATAATTTAAAAAGTGTGTCACGTGACTTTATGGCACTTTGTTGCCATGACGTCCAACAACCACCAACAACCACTATCAGCAACTGATGTCCAACATACCACCAACTTTTCCACTGGGATTTTCTCCATTTTCACTCTGGTTGTTGTTGTCGCCGTAAACTGTCAGCTGCCTGCATATTGTGAAATCCCACCTCTTCCTCATTGTGACTAGCTGTCTCAAAAAATGCGATCCGGGTCATGAGCGCTCCTGTAAAAAGTTGAGCTGTTCTCAACTTTAGCAAACACCCCGCTCCGCCTAAAAAACACTGACAGCTGGCGGTTTGAAAAGCGGAATAGCGTGAATACGTCCGAATCTTGGTAGCATTCAGCTGGATATCAATCAATAATATTGTAAAGGATCTAATATTCTCTGCTGCAGCTACGACTTGGCCCAGAGTGGCCAGACTGTGCAAGATGGTGACACCCCAAATAAATGGGACAGGAAATCTGATAACACTTTGAATTTGGCGTCACAGTGCACTCTGGTGGCCAGAATGTCAATTTTACGAACACATCCACAGTTTCACTCCCCTACTCTCTCTCTCTCTCTCTCTCTCTCTCTGTCTCTCTCTCTCTCTCTAGGGAAGCTGAAGTCGACAAGCAGAAGACAAATCGGGCCATCACCACCCTAAACGGAGGACCCGCTTTAAGCCAGCATAGAGGTCATAGCAGCCACCCACACACACACACCACATACGCATACACACACATACACACACACACACACACACACACACACACACAGATCAGAGTGTCATCAGTTGGCATATGCAACCTGACAGCTTTCAGAGAGAGAGAGAGAGAGACATGGAGGGAGAACCAGTCAGAGAGAGATAAATGCAGTACTGTATGTGTAACTTTGTGCAGAAATTCAGTGGTTCATCACACCTAATAAACGAAGTAACCTTAACCACACATACACACACACACAGACACACACACACACACACACAAACACTAACTCTTCCTCTCCTACTCTCTCTCAGTCTCTCTGTTTCTCTCTAGACTTTGGGACAACTCTGATATAGTAATGTATTATTCATATAAAGAATTGTGTATGTGTGTGTGTTTGTGTGTGTGTGTGTGAGCGAGAGAGAGAGAGCAGGAGAGACTGTGTGTATGTGTGTGTACGTGCATGTGTAATAGTAAGTGAAAAATTGTGTATGTTTGTCTCAATCTGTGTGTGTGCGTGTGTGTGTTGTGTGTGTGCGTGTGTGTGTGTGTGGCACATTTGGAGGCAAGCGGCAGGTAAATTGAGGTCAGGTGAAGTCAAAAGAAAAAGCCAGACAGAAGTCAGAGTCCAACACCACACACACACAGAAATACTGACAGACACAAGCGCACACACACACACACACACACACACACACACACACACACACACACACACACACACACACACACACACACAGACAAAGCAGCAAATCTATAATTATAAACAGTGGTTGGTTTAGTTCATTGGCTCAGCATATTTTGGAGTACATGGTCAGAAGAGCATTTTCTGTGTGTGTGTGTGTGTGTGTGTGTGTGTGTTCTATTATTTTCTATGTATGTGTGTTCACTGTGTTGGTTTGAATCTCATTTTTTAGGCCTTACTTAGAGACACCTTCTGCATGGTATCGACAGTTTAGTAGGAGAGGCCATTGTTTTCTCCCTGAACCCCATTAGTTTCCAATGTCAGAATTTTGGGTAAATTTACATTCATTGCATTTTTGTTAGTTATCCAACAGCAGAGCCACAGACAGGCATAGTGCGGCGGTTTATGGTATATCAAAATTTCTATAGAGGTAAATAGTTGCACTACATTTGTGATGATACAGTAATTCCCATTACTGGTTGTTGCTATGTCAACTCCAGCAGTTACTTAGGAACTAGTTAATGATCTTTCTTGCTTTCTCCTGTTTTTCATTCTTTTGTTTGTGCAGTACTTTGAAGAAAACTTTTTTGCCAATGCAAATGTGTTAGTAGCTTTTGTATGAAAGCCAAAATACCCTTGAGGATGTTTCCTACAGTGATTGTGGATACTTCATTACTGCTGTCAGGACTCAGCCACGTCTTGTACCTATTACATCACTGTCATACCCATAATCACAGCAGAGAGCACCGTCTCTGCTGTTATTGCTGTTCTATATAACATTTGTTTGGGGTTTGTTTTTGATTGCACAGATACCTTATAACCTGGACGATATCTGTCTTGTTTGCCTGCAAATAGAATGAAGCAAGCAAGGATGTTTATTGCGGTAAACTCATTCTTTGTTGGTGGATGGCCACAGTAAAGTCATTCAATTAAATCTCAAAGCTTGTATCTTTTATTAATGTTTGATACTATTGTAAAAATGTTGTAAATGTTGTGTAAAAGCAAGAGCATCGGCTACTCAAGGTCGCGCTATATTGTGGTTATGGCAATGGTGTGCTGATCTACAGAACTGGTGCCAGTCTACATGCTGTAGCACTCCCTTTCACAGGGGTGTACGTTTGATTTGTAAAGTGGTGGGGGGTCTGGGGTGACACAGAAAAACCTCCTGCAATTCTTCACAATATTATTTGAATATGTATTGCCTTCAAAACAAACTTTTTAGGAAAGGTTTTAGCAAAGGTTTAGAATGTAATCAGTCTACACATGTACATCTGAAACATGTCATTTGATTATTTATCATGACTATTTTCCATTCTACAGCGAAATAAAGGTTGAGAAATTATTACAAATGAAGACATTTAGTTTATTTTGAGGAGAAACAAACAAGCAAGAGATTCAGTCTGAAAATAAAGGGACGTCGTTAACACTGCAGACAGGATTCAAAACTGTACAAACTGGACTAGTTAGCCATCTCGTAAAATAATTCATGCTGCTCATGTTTGGCCAACTAGTGAATAATGGTCAGCATAGGATGTCCGTCTTGAAAATAAAATAACTTTAGTTTGTGCTCTTCCCATCAAGAAAGGCCACTAGAGTTCCTAGTTCTGCAGCTGGACCAAGCTCTTTGCTCTTCTTACCCATCACTACGTTTTCAATCACACCTACCTGACCATCGTATTTATCTGATATGGTGATGCGTTAGAGTTAACTCTTTGTGAAGCAGATGAAACTAGTTCACATGAACTATGGCATTAATATCAAATTGATGGTAGGGACAATTTTAGGTCATCATAAAAGTGCGAGGGAAATGCCTCCTCTGTCTCTGTATGTTACTGCAATAATAAACTGACAGGGTTCTACAGCTGCTATTTGTTGTTATATTAATGCTGAATGTTGGTATCATCCTCCTCCTCTCCTCCTATAGACCCATAATGGCCCATCTGAGAACACCTTTCACTGTTTTTTTGGCTTATCCCCTCTACTCTGTGTGTATGTATGCTGACAGTCTGCTGTCAAATCCAAGAAGTAGCTCTTATGGCAAGTTTGCCAGCAGAAGAGGGAGGGAAAGATGGAGAGAGAGAGAGAGACAGAAAGAGAGAGAGAGAGAGAGAGAGAGAGAGAGAGGGGCAGAAAGTGCTAACTGCCACTATAAAAACCAGGAAAAGGAGATTGGTTGGAGATGTAAAGGCATCGACCGACATTTAAACCTCAGCAGGGCAAATAAAAACTCCTCTGTACCAATCATACAGCTGGGTAGGCGGCGGTGGGAATGGGGGAGTTTACAAGATATAATACCGCAAAAACTGAGGAGAGAGAAGGAGCAGGAGACGGAGAGACACTGAAACAGAGAAGGAGAGAGAAGAGAAGAGAGTTTTCTTTATGTTTCCGTGAGAGAGAGAAGGGCTAGATGGCTAGATAGCAAGAGCAGAGAGACAGAGAGATAGAAAGAATGCAGGTGTGATTGTACAGCCAACCATAAACCTAGGAGACAACTCTTGTTATTGAGTTGTCAGCGCGGCAGTAAACCGGCTCAATACCATACATTTGCTACAGTGTGTGTGTGTGTGTGTGTGTGTGTGTGTGTGGGAGCAATCAACATCTAAGTCTGCATTTGAAATCCACATTGCCGGGCTTCTGCACCCAACGTCTGCACAAACAAACAAGGGAACAAGGTAACCGTGGTTAACATCAGCTGACGTTTCTCTAGTCGGTAGAAAATGAACTGGGAATGAAGCGGGCTTCTGGCGACTGGTTTCTTGAGTTGTTTGTGGGGAGAAATAACAGGTAGCCTCTTCATCATCATCATCATCATCCTCATCCTCATCCTCATCATCTCCTCTCCTCCCCGCCTGCCTCTTCTTCTGTCAGCTCCTGTAACAGACATGAGGATATTATTTATAGTGTGCAGAAATTATCGCAGTTGTTAAATTCTTTACAAACACCAGACAGGACTCCTCAGACTTTCAGCTTCTGCCTTGAAAACTAGAAAAATCTGAATTGCAAGCCCACCATAGGGTGCAGAGAGTCTCTCTGTCTGTATGCCTGTGTGTTTCATACGTAAGCCCCTCAAGTACTTTTCCGTAGTAATGACCTTTACACACACAAACACGCACATACAGAAATAGCAACTAAGCTATTATTGCAAAAGGTCAATGTGAATGGTTTGTACGTATGTGTGAGTGTGAATGTATGTGTGCGTGTGTGTGTGTGTGTGTGTGTGTGTGTGTGTGTGAGAGAGTGAGTGTGCACTTGTGTGTGTGAGCGCACGTGTGTACTTTAAGTTGCTGCGAACAGCCCCATAAATCGTCCTATTCTGTAATCCTTTTCTGATGTGAACTAACTTTTTGTGGTGTAGTGTGTGTGTGTGTGTGTGTGTGTGTGTGTGTGTGTGTGTGTGTGCGTGCGTGTGTGTGTTTACTTTTAGGTTTTGGACCTATAATTGCATTGGTGCTGGAAAAATCGTTGTTTCTCGACACAGGTAGAATAAATCAGAAATAAATCAGAACAGTAATAACTCTTTCTTTCCTCGCACACACACACACACACACACATACACTTATACACACACACACTCTCTCTCTCTCTCTCCAACACACACCCACGCAGTGTTGCCCATTAGGGGTATTTCCATGGTTACACGCACAAAGACTTGCATATGCACACAGGCTCACATACACACGTGTACACACACTGCTAAAACACAGTTTTGTCCATAAAGTCTATTTCCATGGTTAAGTTGTGATGAATGAGACTCAGTTGAAGTCAATGAGATAGCACAATGCCATAATTCAATTCAACACACACACTCTCACACACACATACACACACACACTGTGTGTAGGGCACCATAATTCAACATTCGTGCATATACACACACTCTCATAGACACACACACTCACACACACAGACACACTCTTAACACACATTTGTGCACAGAGTCAATGAGACCGCAGGGTGCCATAATTCACCCTAAAGATAAATGCCCAGTGTGCATTATCAGTGAGTCTGTGGAGCTGGTGCTGTGTGTGTGTGTGTGTGTGTGTGAGTCAGAGTGTGAGTTGGTATTACTGCTGAGCCTTCTAAAGGGCTGACGTCAGAACACACGCAAACGAACACACACACACACACACAAACACACACACAAACATACCAATGTTATACTGTAAGTCTGTTTCTGCTGCCTCTTTGTGCTCATACAAACTTTAATCCCGTATTACTTTTATGGAAATAATCTGTCTTAAATCATAATTTATGTTATTCTTAGGATTTTTACTCGAGCTACATTTGTTACCACGCACTGCATGAAAAGTAGGTTTTGCAGAAAAAATCAAATTTGCTAATTTTCTGTGAAGTGCTTGGGATTATGGGTGGAAATTTCCTAGGCAAACATGTCATTTCCACAAACTCCAATGAATTAGTCATTAATGAGGGCTCGGGGGAAAACTGCCCTTGAAATTGCAATAAGAGGGGGCAACTGCCTGTGGTAAAAAAGGAGTCTGCTTTTATGTGTGTTTTATCTTGCTCCTTTGAGATGTTTGTGATGTATTTGAGGGTGTTTGGTAAATGCAATTATGGTCCTTCATAGGCCTCCATAGTTCATCCTATCATCCAAAGGTTATGTTTGGGGGTTCTTTATTGCGAGTGCCAGAAAAGATGAGAGAAGAGCTAGCAAGACGGAGCAAATTTTTCTTGTTAATAATCAGAGTCAACGGGATCGAGGTCTGTTATTTTGTGCGAGTCAGCCAACACACCAAGATGCAACAGCTTACCAGTCACATTAACATTAGTGAACCGACGACAGTTGTTGTCACCTGATGTGATAATGGTTATTTATCCCTGACAGATAATACTAAGGGGAACCAGCTCAGCTTGCAGACTGACTTACTAGAGCTTCACCTCTGGATATGTTAAGGTACAGACGATATGAGTAAGTGAGGAACAAGATGGCTTGCAGACACTTTATGACACTCGATGCAGCCATGAATAAGCAGAAACTAAGTTATAACTGTCATATAATTGAAAACATATGCTCAGCTCTTAGATGAGGCGTCATTACATCAGATCTCTATTAGCAGATATAGAAATTGCAAGCTGATATTGTCATTACAGTAAGTATTAAGTGTAATATTAAGTATAATAAGTGTTAAAATCACAGGGGAGCATGGATGTGCAGCAACATTTACAGACATTACAGACAGAGATTTACAGATAAGACATGGATGGTGATTTTTTTTATTTAACTTATTCACGTGTAAGGCGTTTGTTTTATAGCCCGTCCTGGTTGAAATGTAATTTCAATTAATCCGCTGATACATGGCAAGGTGATCAACAGAGATTTACAGAGGTGTGTGAATAACCTAAATAAACATAAACATAAATAAATAACATAACATAAATAAATCTGCCCCCAGAACAGGCTTAAGTCTTATAGCCTACTGTAAATAAATCTGACCCCAGAACAGGCATGGGTCTTATAGCCTAC
>NW_027284557.1:2500-10442 GCF_046629955.1 Centroberyx affinis | reverse complement strand
TTTATTTTTATATTCTTTTGTTTTTTATTTTCTTTGCGTCATTTATTTAACCTATTTCTTTACTGCATGTCTGTCATTCTCATACCTTTTTGTATGACATTGCTGTATTTTATGAAGATTATTTCAATTTAAAAAGAGCTGCTGATGATGCGTTCAGTGTTCAGTGTTCAGTGTTCAGTGTTCAGTCTTCAGTGTTCAGTCTTCAGTGTTCAGCGTTCAGCGTTCAGCGTTCAGACTTCAGCGTTCAGCGTTCAGCGTTCAGCGTTCAGCGTTCAGCGTTCAGCGTTCAGTCTTCAGTGTTCAGTGTTCAGTCTTCAGTCTTCAGTGTTCAGCGTTCAGCGTTCAGCGTTCAGCGTTCAGTCTTCAGTGTTCAGTGTTCAGTCTTCAGTGTTCAGCGTTCAGCGTTCAGCGTTCAGACTTCAGCGTTCAGCGTTCAGCGTTCAGCGTTCAGTCTTCAGTGTTCAGTCTTCAGTGTTCAGTGTTCAGTCTTCAGTCTTCAGTGTTCAGCGTTCAGACTTCAGCGTTCAGCGTTCAGCGTTCAGTGTTCAGCGTTCAGCGTTCAGTCTTCAGTGTTCAGTGTTCAGTCTTCAGTCTTCAGTGTTCAGCGTTCAGCGTTCAGCGTTCAGCGTTCAGACTTCAGCGTTCAGTGTTCAGTCTTCAGTGTTCAGCGTTCAGCGTTCAGCGTTCAGCGTTCAGACTTCAGCGTTCAGTGTTCAGCGTTCAGTCTTCAGTGTTCAGCGTTCAGACTTCAGCGTTCAGCGTTCAGCGTTCAGCGTTCAGCGTTCAGCGTTCAGTCTTCAGTGTTCAGTGTTCAGTCTTCAGTCTTCAGTGTTCAGCGTTCAGCGTTCAGCGTTCAGCGTTCAGTCTTCAGTGTTCAGTCTTCAGTGTTCAGCGTTCAGCGTTCAGCGTTCAGACTTCAGCGTTCAGCGTTCAGCGTTCAGTGTTCAGCGTTCAGCGTTCAGTCTTCAGTGTTCAGTGTTCAGTCTTCAGTCTTCAGTGTTCAGCGTTCAGCGTTCAGCGTTCAGCGTTCAGTCTTCAGTGTTCAGTGTTCAGTCTTCAGTGTTCAGCGTTCAGCGTTCAGCGTTCAGACTTCAGCGTTCAGCGTTCAGCGTTCAGCGTTCAGTCTTCAGTGTTCAGTGTTCAGTCTTCAGTGTTCAGTGTTCAGTCTTCAGTCTTCAGTGTTCAGCGTTCAGACTTCAGCGTTCAGCGTTCAGCGTTCAGCGTTCAGCGTTCAGCGTTCAGTCTTCAGTGTTCAGTGTTCAGTCTTCAGTCTTCAGTGTTCAGCGTTCAGCGTTCAGCGTTCAGCGTTCAGTCTTCAGTGTTCAGCGTTCAGTCTTCAGTGTTCAGCGTTCAGCGTTCAGCGTTCAGCGTTCAGACTTCAGCGTTCAGTGTTCAGCGTTCAGTCTTCAGTGTTCAGTGTTCAGTCTTCAGTGTTCAGCGTTCAGCGTTCAGCGTTCAGACTTCAGCGTTCAGCGTTCAGCGTTCAGTGTTCAGCGTTCAGCGTTCAGCGTTCAGCGTTCAGCGTTCAGCGTTCAGCGTTCAGACTTCAGCGTTCAGCGTTCAGTGTTCAGACTTCAGTGTTCAGCGTTCAGTGTTCAGTGTTCAGTGTTCAGCGTTCAGCGTTCAGTCTTCAGTGTTCAGTGTTCAGTCTTCAGTGTTCAGCGTTCAGCGTTCAGACTTCAGCGTTCAGTGTTCAGTGTTCAGACTTCAGTGTTCAGTGTTCAGTGTTCAGAGTTCAGTGTTCAGTGTTCAGTGTTCAGTGTTCAGTGTTCAGTGTTCAGACTTCAGTGTTCAGTGTTCAGACTTCAGCGTTCAGTGTTCAGTGTTCAGACTTCAGTGTTCAGTGTTCAGACTTCAGTGTTCAGTGTTCAGTGTTCAGAGTTCAGTGTTCAGCGTTCAGCGTTCAGCGTTCAGACTTCAGCGTTCAGTGTTCAGTGTTCAGACTTCAGTGTTCAGTGTTCAGTGTTCAGAGTTCAGTCTTCAGTGTTCAATGTTCAGTGTTCAGTGTTCAGACACGGTGACACTTCAGGTCAGTTTACAGGTCAGTGATTCATGATGGTCTCCACGGCGATGATCATATTCTGTCGTGGGTCACATGACATGTTGTTTCCAGTGACAGGCGATCTGTCATCACTGAGACTTAAACTGGACTGAACTTTGACCCTGTCTCTGGCTCAGTTGTCATGACAACATTATGGAACTCTCTCATCCTAACGTGGATTAACTCTCTGAGCTCAAATTAAACAGAACCAGCAGATCTGGAAGAACAGACTTTAGTGACAAACTGGAGAATAAAACACTGAGGAGACGATTCATGATGTTTATCTAGACCTGGATAAAGAAACAGATTTACTTTAATGAACAAGAAGAACATGAAGAACATGAAGAACATGAAGAACATTAAGAGCATGAAGAACATTAAGAGCATGAAGAGCATGAAGAACATGAAGAACATGAAGAACATGAAGAACATGAAGAACATTAAGAGCATTAAGAGCATTAAGAACATGAAGAACATGAAGAACATGAAGAACATTAAGAGCATGAAGAACATTAAGAGCATTAAGAACATGAAGAACATGAAGAACATGAAGAACATTAAGAGCATGATGAACATGAAGAACATGAAGAACATGAAGAACATGAAGAACATTAAGAACATGAAGAACATGAAGAACATGAAGAACATTAAGAGCATGAAGAACATTAAGAGCATTAAGAGCATGAAGAACATGAAGAACATGAAGAGCATTAAGAGCATTAAGAACATGAAGAACATGAAGAACATGAAGAACATTAAGAGCATTAAGAGCATTAAGAACATGAAGAACATGAAGAACATGAAGAACATTAAGAGCATGAAGAACATGAAGAACATGAAGAACATTAAGAGCATTAAGAGCATTAAGAGCATGAAGAACATGAAGAACATGAAGAACATTAAGAGCATTAAGAGCATGAAGAACATTAAGAGCATTAAGAGCATTAAGAGCATTAAGAGCATTAAGAACATGAAGAACATTAAGAGCATTAAGAGCATGAAGAACATGAAGAACATGAAGAACATGAAGAACATTAAGAGCATGAAGAGCATGAAGAACATGAAGAACATGAAGAACATGAAGAGCATTAAGAGCATTAAGAGCATTAAGAACATGAAGAACATGAAGAGCATTAAGAGCATGAAGAACATAAAGAACATGAAGAACATGAAGAGCATTAAGAGCATGAAGAACATAAAGAACATGAAGAACATGAAGAACATTAAGAGCATGAAGAGCATGAAGAACATGAAGAACATGAAGAACATGAAGAGCATTAAGAGCATTAAGAACATGAAGAGCATTAAGAGCATGAAGAACATAAAGAACATGAAGAACATGAAGAACATTAAGAGCATGAAGAGCATGAAGAACATGAAGAACATGAAGAACATTAAGAGCATTAAGAGCATTAAGAACATGAAGAACATGAAGAGCATTAAGAGCATGAAGAACATGAAGAACAATAAGAACAATAAGAACATGAAGAACATGAAGAACATGAAGAACAATAAGAACAATAAGAACATGAAGAACATGAAGAACATTAAGAGCATTAAGAGCATGAAGAACATAAAGAACATGAAGAACATGAAGAACATTAAGAGCATGAAGAGCATGAAGAACATTAAGAGCATTAAGAACATGAAGAACATGAAGAGCATTAAGAGCATGAAGAACATAAAGAACATGAAGAACATGAAGCACATGAAGAACATTAAGAGCATTAAGAGCATTAAGAACATGAAGAACATGAAGAGCATTAAGAGCATGAAGAACATGAAGAACATGAAGAGCATGAAGAACATGAAGAACATGAAGAACATTAAGAGCATTAAGAGCATGAAGAACATGAAGAACAATATGAACAATAAGAACATGAAGAACATGAAGAACATTAAGAGCATTAAGAGCATGAAGAACATGAAGAACATGAAGAACATGAAGAACAATAAGAACAATAAGAACATGAAGAACAATAAGAGCATTAAGAGCATGAAGAACATGAAGAACATGAAGAACAATATGAACAATAAGAACATGAAGAACATGAAGAACATTAAGAGCATTAAGAGCATGAAGAACATGAAGAAATGAAGAACATGAAGAACAATAAGAACAATAAGAACATGAAGAACATGAAGAACAATAAGAACAATAAGAACATGAAGAACATGACGAACATTAAGAGCATTAAGAGCATGAAGAACATGAAGAACATGAAGAACATGAAGAACAGTAAGAACATGAAGAACATGAAGAACAGTAAGAACATGAAGAACATGACGAACATTAAGAGCATTAAGAGCATGAAGAACATGAAGAACATGAAGAACATGAAGAACATGAAGAACAATAAGAACATGAAGAACATGAAGAACATGAAGAACAATAAGAACATGAAGAACATGAAGAACATGAAGAACATGAAGAACAATAAGAACATGAAGAACATGAAGAACATGAAGAACAATAAGAACATGAAGAACATGAAGAACATGAAGAACATGAAGAACAATAAGAACATGAAGAACATGAAGAACATGAAGAACATGAAGAACAGTAAGAACATTAAGAACAATAAGAACAGTAAGAACATGAAGAACATGAAGAACATGAAGAACAGTAAGAACATTAAGAACAATAAGAACAGTAAGAACATGAAGAACATGAAGAACATGAAGAACATTGCTGTTACTGAACATCTGAGAACTGAAAGCAGCTGCCAATGTGTTGTGAGGCTGTCTGCTGTTTATTATTTAGACCAGACATGACTAATCAAGCCTGCCTCTGTGATCATACTGGTTTACCATAAAGACCATCAGACCCCGAATAAATGAAAGCTGCTTGTTAAGTAGATAACAGATAAGTAGATAACAGATCAGTAGATAACAGATAAGTAGATAACAGATCAGTAGATAACAGATCAGTAGATAACAGATCGGTAGATAACAGATAAGTAGATAACAGATCAGTAGATAACAGATCAGTAGATAACAGATCAGTAGATAACAGATAAGTAGATAACAGATCAGTAGATAACAGATCAGTAGATAACAGATCAGTAGATAACAGCAGTGACTCGGCTGTGAAGTTTTTAAGCAGGAAACTTGAAACTGACTGAGTTCCTTTAATAAAGACAAACTTAGTAAAGTAACTAGATGCTGTTTAGAACTACAGTAACAAAGTAAAGTAACTAGATGAGAGTAAAGGACTGAAGCTCTGTGATCTGTAATCACTCTCCTGTCTCTGCTGGAGACTGTAGTGATGTGCAGCAGGCGATCAGACATCTCTGTTCTATAAACTGATCTTTACACTTCAGTTTTTCTTCTTCTGTGGTGCTGTGCAGCATGTTGGGAGGCAGCGTTTAAAACAAACACATCGCACCAAAATAAAACAGAGAAGAAGACAGGAACAGGAAGCAGAGGTGGCGGCAATCCCCGGTAAAAAACAAACATGGACGCCACGATAGCGACGCAGCTGGAGGAAGGGGACGCCGGAGCAGCTGATCCCCTGTGATCGACCAATCAGAGCGCTCCGTGCTCCGTGCAGCGTCATGGAAACAGCGCTGTAAGACAGACCTCTGATCTGTTTGTGTTACTGATATAGAAGTTTCCTCAGTATTATCAGTGAAGCCTTCAGCTAGACACACACACACACACACACACACACACACACACACACACACACACACACACACACACACACACACACACAAACACACACACACACACACACACACACACACACACACACACACACACACACACACACACACACAGACACACACACACACACACACACACAGTTATCAGTGTCTGTATGGAGGTCAGAGCTGATAAGGAGAAGAAGCTCTTTAATAGAACAAGATGACACACATGATAACAGCAGCAAGGAGTGTGTGTGTGTGTGTGTGTGTGTGTGTGCGTGCGTGCGTGCGTGTGTGTGTGTGCATGTGTGTGTGTGTGTGTGTGTGTGTGTGTGTGTGTGTGTGTGTGTGTGTCACTCCTTTCTTCCTTCTCTCTCTTCTCTATTCATGTCAGGTTTAGTGAAGCTGACGGCTAGAACCATTCTTATCTCACACACACACACACACACACACACACACACACACACACACACACACACAGACACACAGACACACACACACACACACACACACACACACACACACACACACACACAGATCCAGTGTCTCTTTAGAGGTGAAACCAATATTACAGCAGAGAGTAGAAACCATGTGACCTGTCCTGTCCCTTTAAAGATCAGCTGAATGTTTACTTTCAGAAACACAAACACAGACCTGGAGAGGGGCGGAGCTAAACCCCCAGAATGCATCAGCTGGAGCAGAGTTTCCTCCTCCATCGTCTCCTGAAGCTTTGGAAGCTGCAGGTTGTTTGTTGATGTTTTTGGAGGCGGAGCCAAAGAGAGGCAGGGGCGGAGCCAAGGTGGAGGGGGCGGGGCCAAGGTGGAGGGGGCGGAGTTTGGGTCGTCCACAGAGCCGCAGCTCCGCCTGCTAAACCAGATCCAGATCCAGATCCAGGTCCAGATCCAGATTCAGGTCCAGGTCCAGGTCCAGGTCCAGGTCCAGGTCCAGGTCCAGGTCCAGGATCCAGATCCAGATCCAGGTCCAGGTCCAGGTCCCAGATCCAGGTCCAGGTCCAGGTCCAGGTCCAGGTCCAGGATCCAGATCCAGATCCAGATCCAGGTTCAGGTTCATGTTCATGTTCATGTTCATGTTCATGTTCATGATCCAGGTCCAGGTCCAGGTTCAGGTTCAGGTTCAGGTTCAGGTCCAGGTCCAGGTCCAGGTCCAGGTTCAGGTTCAGGTTCAGGTCCAGGTCCAGGTTCAGATTCAGATTCAGGTTCAGATTCAGATTCAGGTCCAGGTCCAGGTTCAGGTTCAGGGTGATGTCACTTCCAACTAACTCATGAAGTTGTTTATCAACCAGGATTGTCCAATCAGCTATTAGCGCGTTCAGATAAAAAAGGGGCGGGGTTTGTAACATAAAAAAGGGGCGGGGTTTGTAACATTAAAAAAGGGGCGGGGTTTGTAACATAAAAAGGGGCGGGGTTTGTAACAAACAGCCAATCACATGCAGCACAGATCCAGATGGGCGTGTTCAGATGAGACGAAGCTTCTCCGTTTCGTGTTCCAGTCTCACAGAGAACAGGATCCGTGTGTGAGCTTCGTGCGATTGGTCCGTTTTGTGTGGTTGCCGTGGCGATGACGAGGAGTAAGAACAACACTTCCCTTTACATGATGAAGGAGGGGAAGTTCTGTTCTAGTCGTTTACATGATTACTTTCCCACACAGCTGTCAGAGACTTTGATCTTTTTGTGACATACTCCACACAGAAGTGATAGATAGTAGATGCAGTTTGTGTGTTTGTGTGTGTGTGTGTGTGTGTGTGTGGGGGGGGGGGGCGGGGGGGGGGGGGGGGTGTCACTTTGTTTGTGTTGTGTTCTTTGTGTCTCTGTCTTGTGGCTCGGAGGCAGTGAAGCTACATGCTGCTCATCCTGACTGCAGATCTGCTGTCTGAACAGATTTGTAAGAGGAAGAGATCAATAAATGAGCTTTTAATTCAATTCAGTTCTCTCTCTCTCTCTCTCTCTCTCTCTCTCTCTCTCTGTCTCTCTCTCTCTCTCTCTCTCTCTCTCTCTCTCTCTTTCTCTCTCTCTCTCTCTCTCTCTCTCTCTCTCTCCTCAGGGAGCAGAGAGAGAGAGAGAGAGAGGGTAATCGAGGTCACAGCTGAGTGTGATTCCTCTCAACACTTCCCTCTTCCTCTCTCCTTCTTTTCACCCTCTCATTTTTTCTTCTCCTCTCAAACCTCTTCACCCCTCTCTCTCTCTCTCCTGCCCTTTTCTTCTCTCCTCTTCCTCCTTCCATCCCTCTTTCA
>NW_027284556.1:17500-20578 GCF_046629955.1 Centroberyx affinis | reverse complement strand
CTCTGGAAAGATCCCGTAGCATAAAACCGTAGAATTGCAAAGTAAAAGTAGAGCGATCTAACTCAGGACGGTCGGACAAATCAGGAATTGACTGCCGGTCAAATCAAAAGTGTAAAATCGATTCCTCATCGTTAAGCGTATCCATCAGGTTCTCCCGGTCGTGGAACACTCTTCTCGGGATGCGTTCATTTCCTTCATTTATCGCCATAAACTCGGCCATCTTGCGGTTAAGATTGAGTCAGAGGCACCTTGAGTTTTTTTTCCTTACTTTGGTTGTTAAGGTCTTTTGTGCAGCGGTTTAAGAGACAACTTAAGTATAAGGCCGAGATAAGGAGAAAACCTTAAATACTGAACATTTTAAGGAAATCTTAAAGGAATAGTTCACCCAAAAATGAAACTTCTGTCATCATCTCCTCCCCCTCATGCCAGTTGAAACACAGGTGAAGTTTGTCCATATAACACACAGGGAGGCTGCAGCACAACTCCATAGCAGCCTTCTCCAAAACAACTGAAGTCAGTGGGGACCAGTTCTTCAGAGTTCCAGAAAGACCTACAGTATATTTACACCATCATTTAGTGCAAATCTTAACTACAGCTGATTGATCAGCAACAAATAATGGTGTATAGGTCTTTCTATTCACAGTGTGATTGTTTGTCTGTTTTTGTTTTGGAGCTCTAAAGAACAGGTCCCCATTGACTTCAGTTGTTTTGGAGAAGGCTGCTACCAAGTTGTGCTGCAGCCTCCCTGTGTGTTATATGGACTAACAAATTTCACCTGTGTTTCATTTGGCATGAGGGTGAGGAGATGATGACAGAATTTTCATTTCTGGGTGAACTATTCCTTTACGGAGAGGACTTTTGCAACCGATTTTATTTGAAGGAAACCTTAACTCGGACTTTAAGGAAAATCTTAACTTGAGGTGTTTTGTGCAACCGGCCCCAGAATTCTGAGAAAAAAGTCAGAATTCCTCAGATAATTCTGACTTTTTTTCCCCAGAATCCGACTAAACTCAGAGAATTCTGATTTTATTATTTATTGATCTCATGACTCAAGAAGTTTTCTCACATGTGGCCCTGATCCTCTTCCGTACATCAACATCTTTTCAACATATAAATGTTTGCTGGACACACTGGATACAACATCAGTGTCTTGCAGAATCATTCTGTATTTTCAAAAAACTCACTTTCTTACTGGTAAATGGGAAAAACTATCAGTTATAAAGGCAGCTTTGATATGTCCCGTTTTTGTATAAATGTTTTTTTTGCCTTTTGTATTGGCTTTATTTATAAAAAAAACTGTAAATGGAGTGCATAATACTTTATTATGTTATGTTCTTTTATGTAGCTTTATACGTTTTATTTATGTATAAGCTTATATGACTATACCTGCATTTGTTTATATCAGTTAGACTTTCTCTATTTTTTTTCTTCATAACTGGGCTGTGATCTCCATTCTGTCTAGTTAATATACTTTGTTTTCCATTTGTTATGTTTACAGTATTTTTCTTCTCTTTTCTGATGTCTCTACATGTTTGTTTGTTTGTTTTTTCTGTGTGTTTTGTGTTGTATTGTTATTTTCGTTAAGTAAAAAAAATAAAAAACTCACTTTCTCAGAACTGGATATAAACAAAAACACACACCTCCACAACCACAGCAGCGGTTCTTGGTATCAATATCTGTTTCAAGGCTTCAAAATATATCAGAAAGCCTCTGATTCCTGCAGCGAGAACTCAAGTCTTCTTCTTCTTCATGTGTATTTTTATTGAAGAAAATCAATCTAAAGTGGTCTGATTGTATTTTAGAGAAGCAGATGGCGGGTGTAAATGTTGCACAGAGACTAAACTGCACTATCACATACTGTAACGTGCTTTCATTTAACAATGGATACCGTTTAGGAAGACAGATGGCACGGGTAAATGTTTCACAGAAAATAAATGAATCACTCGGTGCAATGTGCTTTCATTCAGCACATTAAGATACTGGGAAACGTATCGTCGTGCAGCTGAATCTGAAATGTCAGGTTTGAAAAACGTCCAATGAATCACAATCCTGGAACTGATCAAATTTCACTGACAAATAATAAAGCTTATGTATTTTTGACAGCGAGCTCCTTCTGCCGCTGCGCTTCATTATAAGTCACTCTGGATAAAAGCATCGGCTAATTAGCATAAATATAAAAGGTAACGTCTTCTAGGAGCTGAAGTCACTGTGGATAAAAGCTTCAGCTAAACGCCTCGGATGGAAAAACGTAAATGGAAAAAAAGTAGAAATTGGAGATGTATTGTTTTTGCAGGACAGCAGGGAGTCACTTTGCTTTCTTTGCCTCTTGCTGCTGTTGCTTTTAAAGCCCATTAACATCCACAACAATAACTATAAAGAAAACTGTAACTATAAAAAGATTTAAATCATTCTCAGTAAATTGAATGTCTGTGTTCCCACTGCAAAGATAACAGTAAAAAAACATCCAAAATGATAACCACAACTATATTTTTGGTTTGCTTCCAGAACGTTTTTTTTTTTTTTTTTTTTGTTTTTTGCTGCAGAGACAAAGACAAAACATTTCCAACCAATCAGATTAAAGTTCTAAAAAAGAAGGGGGCGGGGCATTTGGTAGCTCTACAGTGAGGAAGTGATGACAGATATCGCTGTAGTGTGAATGCTGCAGCAGTGAGGTGTAGTTATAGTTTATAGTAGGGCTGAACGAGTTTGAAAAAATATCGAATTGCGATTAACTTGACTGATATTGCAACTGCGATATGATTTGTGATATTAGAGGGAATGATAACTTTCACATCATTATCCTCATTTTCATTGAAAAACGTATTAAAATGATTATGGTGTGATTTTTGCGGGGATCTGTACCAAACAAAGATGTTTTCTTCAGTCTGTAGAATATGATGTGTAGGCCAGGACATCTCTGCAGCACCACAATATTTAATTTAAAATGCTATTTTGACACATTTCACCTTTAACAAATATTGCGCCTCCTGCGATTTGAAAATTGAAGTAGGCCAGATTGCGATTTGTATAAAATTTCGATTAATTGCTCTGTCCTAGTTTATAGTTGTAGTTGTAGAT
>NW_027284556.1:2500-12500 GCF_046629955.1 Centroberyx affinis | reverse complement strand
GCTAAAGTGTTAGCATGGTGGATGCTAAAGTGTTAGCATGGAGCCTATGATCACGCAACATAGTGTATGCTAAAGTGTTAGCATGGTGGATGCTAAAGTGTTAGCATGGAGTCTACTATCACCCAACATGGTGTATGCTAAACTGTTAGCATGGTGTATGCTAAAGTGTTAGCATGGTGGATGCTAAAGTGTTAGCATGGAGCCCCAGGGACACATGGATGATTTTGGTGTCTATGTTCTCATCACTTAAAGGCTAAGCTGACCAACAGTTTGATGATGATGATGATGGGGAGAGTTTGGGGTCTGGAGGGGGTGATGGAGGTGTTATGGTGGTCTTGAGGAGATATGGGGGGGGGGGGGGGGGGGGGTTATGTGGTATTAGTGACTCACTTTGTCTACCAAGGTGGGAGGGGATGCTGGGCCTGGGCCTCCCCCTGTAAGGCCTGGAGCGCTGGTACTGCCAGGGTGGAGAGAGGAAAGGAACAGGAGGAAAACCCTAGAGAAAGAGAGAGAGAGGGAGGGGGAAGAGAGAAAGAGAGAGAGAGAGAGGAAGGGGAGAGAGAGAGAGAGAGGGAGGAAAGGGACGCTGATTCATAACAGACAAAAGGAGAGGCAGAGGAGATGCTAGGGAGAGAGAAAGATGTGGAAGCTGATTTGTAACACCAGAGGAAGAAAAGAGAGAGAGAGAGATATTGGAGATTATGGAGAAAGAGAAAGGGTGAGAGACATAGAGAGAGAGGAGAGAGAGAGAGAGAGGAGAGAGAGAGAGAGATGGAAGCTGATTTGTAACACCAGAGAGAGAGAGAGAGAGATATTGGAGATGATGGATAGAGAAGGTGAGAAGAGAGTTTTCATGTTCTTCAAAGGAACATCTCACAACAAAACAGAGGAGGAAAGAGCTAAAAACACACACTGACACACACACACACACACACACATACACACAGTACACTCACACCAACACACACACACACACACACACACACACACACACACAAGCAACAATTACAATAACTACAGTGCTGGAAAACTCAACAATTAAAGCCGCTCTAGGAAATTTTGCACAATGGAGGATCCACATGGCAGCTAGAGATAACTCTTTGAATTCTGAGGACTTCATTACCCAGAATTCCTGTGCAGTGATGTCAGTAAATTAGGAGACAGACTGGATTTCACTCTGGCGTTTGGATTCATCACTTACAGCAGGATTTAATCTGGACTAAAAAATATATTCAGAAATACATTTTACTGCCATTTTACAGACAGAATACAGCAGTGAAGCTTCACACACAGATAATCTGCACTAAAGTAACAAGAAGAAGAAGAAAGAAGGAGAAGGAGGAGAGATTTTAATCATTTTGAATTGGCTTCAATACCATCATTTTATCTGCTGGAGGTTCTTTTTTTAGGTCTGTACACACACACACACACACACACACACACCGATAGAAACACACACACACACACACCGATAGAAACACACACACACACACACACACACACACCGATAGAAACACACACACACACACACACACACACACCGATAGAAACACACACACACCAATCTAGTAGTATCTTGTTGAACAGGTGCAGAGGGAAGCCAACCTTTAAATCTAAAGTGGAACCAATTTCACTGTGTTGACCACCGCAGCATCACACACATACACACACACACACACACACACACACAAACACACTCTCTCTCACACACACCCACAGTCTCCCTCACACATACACACAATCTCTCTCTCTCTCTCTCTCTCTCCCTCTCACACACACACACACACACACACACACCGTATTGTGATGTTGAACTGAACTTCGGTGCAGGCTGAATAAATCCAATCAGGACACAAAAGTGGCCCGGAGTTTCCACACACACACACACACACACACACACTGTGAGCACACACACACACGCGCGCACACACACACACACACACACACACACACAGACACACACACATAAAGGATGTCACTGCAGAACATATTTCAAACTCTTCTACTAATATAATCAGACGCTTCTACTCTCCGTACTACAGAAACACACATGTCCGTCACAGACAGGACACGTGTGTGTGTGTGTGTGTGTGTGTGCTCACAGTGTGTGTGTGTGTGTGTGTGTGTGTGCGCTCACAGTGTGCTCCCTCCAGGGCGTCTGCGAAGCCTCGTGGGTCACACTCTCTCTCTCCATCACACTCGTCTGTGTGTGTCGGTCCGTCCTTCCCTCCGCCTCCGTCTCCTGGCAACGACACCTGCTGGGCGCCATGGGAACGCTCTGCTCACACACACACACACACACACACACACACACGCAATTAATTCATATTAGTCAACGTTTCCTGGAAGCCGCATTATTGCAGCATTATTCTCCTTCAGATCCATTAGTGCCTCAATAGAATAGAATAGAACTTATGTGACTCTATATATAGATTTATATACCAGCTCAGACATAATTATTATTATTACAATGATTTAGGATAATAATAAGTAAGGGATAAAGTACAGAAAGTCATTCTTGCAAATTATTAAACTTCTTTGTTAAATTCTCGATTCTGATTGGCCGATAAAGGCATTCTGAAGTCTGTTATTTCTGAATATCAGTTAGTTGGTTTCTAATCAGATGAAGTGGCTCCACCTGGTGGCAGGAAGACGTTACTGCAGACAAACTCTCAGCTGACCCAGGTTACAAACATGAAGATTACTGTAATTTATTCAGAGAGAAACAGACTTTAGATTGCTGCTTGGAGGCTGAACGCCCACCTGACCCCGTTTGTTTACGTTGCTATGGTTACAGTCAGTGGTGGAAGAAGTACTGAGATCTTTTACTTCAGTAAAAGTAGCAATACAACAATGTAAAGATACTCCATTACAAGTAAAAGTCCTGCATTCAAAATCTTACTTAAGTAAAAGTACATAAGTATTGGCAGCAAAATGTACTTAGAGTATCAAAGTAAACGTACTCATTATGCAAACTGTCCCCATTTAGAGAGTTATATTTTTCATAAATTATTGGAATATTAATACTGATTTATTGACATACATGTACATGTAAGCAGCATTTTAAAGTTGTCAACGTGAAGCTAATCTTAACAATTTAGCTATACTTTTGGGTAGTCTAATCTATAACAATGCTATTTTATAGTTATTTTATAAAGATGATCAAATGTTTCAAATATAAAATATTGATCTGAAAAGTAACTAGTAACTATAGCTGTGAAATAAATGTAATGGAGTAAAAAGTACAATATTTCCCTCTAAAATGTAGTGGAGTACAAGTACAAAGTAGCATAAAATGGAAATACTCAAGTAAAGTACGAGTACCTCAAAATTGTACTTAAGTACAGTACTTGAGTAAATGTACTTAGTTACTTTCCACCACTGGGTACAGTCCTGCTACAGTGCAGCATCGTGCCACAGAGCCTGAACAGATGGGACGGTCCTGCCACTGTTTGTCTAGAGCAGCATAAAATGGCGATTCTGGAATTTTAAGTGTTAGTTGCTATGGCGACAACACAAGTCTGGACATTAATGCTGTAAAGTCTGTCACACTGTGAGAACTGAGCAGATGAGTCTGTTAGCAAACTGTCAGAACTCAACTGAAAGCTAACGTTAGCGACGAGGCTAACGTAGCTTCATCACAGACTGGACTTCTCTCTCTAGCTCTTCTAGTCAACATTAGCATGTTAGCAATCCATGGCAGCAAGGAGACAGAGAAGCTGCTTTGGTTCTTGCTGTAAAACCTCTCAGCTCAGTGACTTGCTGCGAGTCGCTTTATACAGAAGCTAGTCCAACGGGCCGAGATGTGGACTCGAGTCAATGTGACTTGGACTCGAGTCGACTCGAGTCACTGTTTTGATGACTTGCAACTTGACAGAAAATAAATGACTTGAGACTCAACTTGGAAGTTAAAGACTAGTGACTTAAGTTGACTTGAGACATGATGACTCGAATGACTTGTTTGTGTTCATTTTATGTTTTCAGTTTAAATATTAAATATAAAATATGAAAATGTTCGACGTTGTCAGTGTTCACATTCCAAGTGTCTGTAGTGTGTAACGTTAGCCGGCTTTGTCCTGATTGGATGACGACCCTGTCAGTCAAGCTCCTCGCTACCTGACGTTTTTTTCAACCAGAAGCACTCGTTAGTCGTTACTCCCTCCAGCTCTAGACTGTTTTGTATTTCTGGTGGTTACACACACACACACACACAGTATGATCAGATCTTTATATGCTCTATGGATCAGATCAGATCATCATCATCACTTTCAGATTAAAAAAATTCACATGTGAAGGAAAAAGGTGAACTGCTGAATGCCAGACCTGCTCATCAAAGACTTCTGACAGCCAGACAACAACATCAAACTGTGTTCATCATTTGAAGACTCATTCAGATCGGTAAGTGTCTGTGAGGCTGATGTTAGCTAACGTTAGCCAGATCAATAAATCAATAACCAACCAATAATATCATTATTAGACAGGTACTAATACCTTGTCTTTTCTCTTTATAAAGACCGGATACTGCAGGTAAGACTGCAGTAACTTGGGGGGGGGAAAAGTGACTTGACTTGACTCGACTCGACTTGACCAAGAAAAAAAGACTTGGCACTTGCTTGACACTTGGACCAAATGACTTGAGTCACATGTCTGCCAACGGGTCACAGCAAGATGGCTGCCGCCCTGACTGTCCAGGAACGCTGATTTGAATGGGAAAGACCGTTCTATCTGTTCAGGTTCTGTGGTGGATGCTAGCTACAGACGTTTCCATGGTTACAGGTCTGCTGCAGTGTAATACGCAGGATGCTCAGGCTCTCTGTACATCACACCACACTGTCTGTTTATGTCCAGAAGTGTTTTCCATCTGTTTGTGAGAGAGAGAGAGAGAGAGAGGGAGAGAGAGAGAGAGAGAGAGAGAGAGATCTACCAGTTGCTGTGTGAGCTGAGCGATGGTTCTGTCTCTGCTCCTCAGCTCCTCCCTGAGCTGCTGCACCTCCTGTAGCAGGTCCTGCACCTGCACACACACACACACACACACACACACACACACACACACGTTAGGGCTGTACTACAAAATATCAGGTCAAAATACAGTTTCTTTGGGAGAGATTTTTCCCCTTAAAGTCCCATTGAAACTGACTGATTCTGAGAGCATCTTACTTCCTTTCATGTGATGTACTTCCTGTTGAAACAGGATGTTGGGGTGGGACATAACGCAGGGAGGGATCATTCAAAAGTGTAAACCAATGGGAGATCAGTTAGGGAGAGAAAGGCAGTTTGATTGGACGGGAGGGGCAGAGGGGCGGGACTGTTCAAAAGTCTTTTCCAGGAAGTAAATGTAAACATAAATGGCATAAATTGTCAAATAGGTGTATGATGATGATGGTGTGAATGAGCTAAAATAGCACTCTAAAGTGTCTGTCTGTGTCAGCTGTTTAAATAAAGTAAATAAAAAAATAAAATAAAATAAAATAAATAAATAAAATTTAAAATTGAAGCGTCGGACCTGTGTGTGCAGTGTGTGTTGCTCTGAGCTGTGTGACGCTTCCGGACTCAGAGTGTCTGTAGTCAGAGTGTCTTCATCTGCATCCTCCTCCTGTCACACACACACACACACACACACACACACACACACACACACACACACACACACACACACACACACACACACACACACACACACACACACACAGCAAATAAACAAATGTTAGGTAATGCATCACAAATGTATAGCTTCATACATTCTTCACCTATAAGAACTTAGGACTTTACAACAGAACAGAACAGACCACAGCTGAATAGAATAGAATAGAATAGAATACAGCTGTTTTAAATTCAGTCTCCTTTATTCTTTATTTTTCTTTATTGGCATGAAAGAACAGGATGAACAGTATTGCAAATGGAAAAAGGTGTGTGTGTGTGTGTGTGTGTGTGTGTGTGTGTGTGTGTGTGTGTGTGTGTGTGTGTTGCACAACCCCTTTAGTCTCTTCGATCTGTTCCACTTATAAATTTCCACTTACAAATAAAATCAAATCTACTCTCTCTTCACAGCTGAATCTATTTTCACTTCTCATAAAGACGCTGTTCCAATATTTCTATTAAACCACTGAGAGTCTGATTCACATCCAGAGAGGAGGAGAGGAGGAGAGAGGAGGAGAGGAGAGGAGAGGAGGAGAGGAGGGGAGAGAGAAGAGGACAGAGAGGAGAGGAGAGGAGAGGAGAGGAGAGGAGAGGAGAGAGAAGGAGAGAGCAGAGGAAAGGAGAGGAGAGGAGAGGAGAGAGAAGAGAGGAGAGAGAAGAGGAGAGAAGAGGAGAGAGGAGACAGAAGACGAGAGGAGAGGAGAGGAGAGGAGAGAGAAGGAGAGAGCAGAGGAAAGGAGAGGAGAGGAGAGGAGAGAGAAGAGAAGGAGGAGAGGAGAGAGAAGGAGAGAGCAGAGGAGAGGAGAGAGAAGAGAAGGAGGAGAGGAGAGAGCAGAGGAAAGGAGAGGAGAGGAGAGAGAAGAGAAGGAGGAGAGGAGAGAGAAGGAGAGAGCAGAGGAGAGGAGAGGAGAGGAGAGAGAAGAGAAGGAGGAGAGGAGAGAGCAGAGGAAAGGAGAGGAGAAGAGGAGGAGAGTGGTCTTTCATTGGTGTTTCAGCAGAACAGTTTGTTGAAATCACCTCCTTAACCAACAGTGTTTTTGTCAGAAGAGGGGCTGACAGGGACTGGAGTCACATGACCTGGACTCTCTCTCACCTGGAGCAGTAACCTCTGCAGGTACTCCAGCTGGGACTTGACAGCAGAACAGTCTTCAGCCAGTTCCTCCACATCCAGACCCAGACCAGGACCAGGAGACAGGCAGGGAGACCTGGAGGAGGAGCAGACACCAGGGAGGGAGGAGGAGGTCAAAACAACAAGTAACAAGCCTGGGTGTTATCTTAGATTCTGATCTAAGTTTTAATTCCCATATAAACAAGTTGACCAGAACAGCATTCTTTCATCTTAGAAATATTGCCAAGGTGCGGTTCTTCCTAACCCAGAAAGATGCTGAAAAGCTAACTCACATGTTTGTTACAAGTAGACTGGACTACTGCAACGCCCTCTTTACTGGCCTCCCTAAAAAGTCTGTTGAGAAGCTTCAGCTTATCCAGAACTCTGCAGCTAGACTTTTAACAAAAACAAGGAAGCGAGAGCATGTCACTCTGGTTTTAGCTACATATTGCACTCGCTCCCAGTGTCCTTAAGAATTGATTTTAAAGTTCTGTTACTTGTATACAAAGCTCTTAATGGCTCAGGACCGGCCTACATTACTGAATCCCTGCTGTTCTACATTCCATCAAGAGCCTCAGGTCTTCTACTGCTGGTTTGTTAGAAGTACAAAACCCCACTCAAAAGAAGATTGGGGATGCAGCCTTTTTTAGCTCCTAAACTGTGGAACACCGTGCCAAAGAATATTAGAGAGGCTCTGTGAGCATTTTCAGACGACTGCTGAAAACTTCTCTTTCCAGCTAAGCTTTTAAACAGCCTTCATTTTAACTGTTTCTGTTCAGGATCCCAACAGAGCTGACACGGGCAAGTACGAATTTTCATTGGTCTTGTCCGGGCAATGAACACTATATGTGGAGGGACAGAGCTTTACCCTGTATGATTCTCATCCATCTGTGGATGGTGAGGTTTTTGACCAAGAGGAGAATCTGTGATTCTCGTCTGCCTTAGGCAGTGAGGTCTATTTGCCTCAGCCCGCCCAAGGTTTCTTCCAAGTTTTCTTCCAAGAGGCCCGGGATCAAATCCCACTGCTTCCTGTCCTGTGTCCGGGTGATAAGGTGAGTCCGGAGAGAAGGTGAGTCACGGAAAAGGTGGGTGCTTAACAAACCAACAAAATGAGAATGTGATGTTTCAATTTCAAACATCCAAATAAAAAAAAAAGACAAAATCCAACAAAACGGTATCAAAACAAAAAAACTTTCTTTAAACCAAACACCCAAAAACAAAAGATGTCACCTGATGTCAAACAATACCAAAATAAAAGTTCAAATAAAAAAAATGACATTCAGCCATGTCAAAATAAAAGTCAAACCACAAAAATGACATACAAACATGTCAAAATAAAAGCTCAAACCAAAATAAAATGACATACAAACATGTCAAAATAAAAGCTCAAACCAAAAACACTACCACACACAAATAAAAAAAAATTCCACCCAAACAACATCCTTCAGGTACCTGAAGTTTTAAAACCAATGTATTTGCCTGAAGGTTTTTTCTTTGTAAGTTATGAGCATAAGTCTTTTTTATTCTGGCTGAGAAATCTGTGATACTGCCCATTTTATTTCACAGGAATCTGATCCATTTTAGAAAGTACTGTAGGCTACTTCAAGAAAGAAATATTGCTTTAGCTCAACTGGAACAGCGGCACACTTTCATGTGGGGGTTCAGGTTGTGGGTTCGGGTCCTGGTCTTTCAGCAGAACCATATGGTGATGATTTGGTGATTTTGGAATATCATCACAATTCTGCTGTCTGGACTGATAACAAGCTAATTTTATTGAATTTTATTTATTGAATGTTCTCTGTTTCTCATTCTCTTAAAGCCATTCTGATCTACAGTATTCTGCTTAAATGCTTGAAATGAGTTTCTTAGACAAATATAAATAGTGAAGTTGATCCTATGTATGAATTTCTTTCCAAAGCCTTTGCCTTTCCATCAAGGCAAAGAATCTAAAATATAAGATAGTTTTGATTTGTTTAACACTTTTTTGGTCGCTGCATAATTCCATTTGTGTTATTTCATAGTTTTGATGTCTTGTGTGTCCAAACCTTTGACGGGCAGTGTATATCGATATTGAAAAGATTCCTTATGATTATATGTAGTTGATTTCAGCCATCGACTGCTGAGTCTCCCTGCACTCTGTCTCTGCAGGACTCCTCTATACAGCGGAGAGCAGCAGGAGAGAATCTGACGACTGACTCACCTGGCAGGAGAAAGGCTGAAGACGAGCTGTTTGTCTGTGATCGGGTCGCTCCTCTTGTTCCCAGGATCCTCAGCGAGCCGGTAGCACTGGAAGTCACTGAGGGGACGAGGGACAACTTCAGAGACATGACCGCAGCAGGACAGGTGCATGAGGAAGGACTTAGAAATTTGAAGAATATAACTTATAACAATAACTACTACTGTCAGCAGGGTACAAATCCCACTTTTTGACACCATTTTTTTCTCCAATGCTGCTGCACTACTGCTCCATGCCCAAGAGGAAATGTTTGGAAAATCCTACAGCGCTTAAAGGCACAGTCAGGAAAATTAGCTTTGCGTCTCATTCACGTCGTTGAAAATCACACAAAGGCCAAATAAAAAACAGTATTTCCAGCTGTGAAGCAATTTCATCCCTTCCTGTTCACACAGAGTTGCTGAACTCTGACCTGTGAATTCACACAGCCGGCCAATAGAAATGCTGCTTAACTTGGCCATGCTGACCTCTGAAATAAAATCCAACATGGCAGCTTTGCAGTACTGTAGCAGACGACAAAAACAAGCGTAAAAAACAATACTGATGTTGCTATCCTTGTTTTTATTACTACTATTTTAAAATGTTGTTGCTATTTTCATTGTTTATGTAAAGCACATAGAGTTTTTCTCTGTATGAAATGTGCTATACAAATAAAGTATGACTTGACAAATCTTTAAATTCCCTCACACATGACATCACATCCCTTTTCGTTTTGAAGAGCAAAGATAATTAATTTGGCAAAATCAGATGTGACCAAACTTTAGTGCAAAATAGATTCTTCTAAAATGACTTCCATTGTGCATCCAATATGATTTTATTTCTATTAGTGAGAGGTTACAGCAGGACACACACACAGAAGCGAATGAGTCTCACCTGTTGTCGTTGTGAATGTCCTGCGTCCCCCAGCAAAGCTGCCTCCTCCTCCACTGGGCCATGTGGGACATCCCGTCTCCATCTGCAGCACCAGGACCCGACCACCAGGGAACGGGGGGGCAAACATGAAGAGGAGTTTAATATGATAT
>NW_027284555.1:0-6327 GCF_046629955.1 Centroberyx affinis | reverse complement strand
TTTATGATTGAATTAAAATGGAGTGAATTATACATTTAAATTAATAAATCTTTATCTGTACATCTATTTTGTCCTCAATCTATTTTGTCTGCCTAACATGTAAAATACATACAACTAAAGAATCAGACAGGATTATTTTGAGCAACAGCTATCCGATATAAACAGAATGCTCTTAAAATAGCAAAATTTGTTTCCCAGTATTTGAAATGTTCAGACTTCTGCCACACCCTACATGACAATAGGTGAACTTCCATGGCAGTCAAATCCATATAAATATCCACCAAGTCATAAACACTTCATCACACATCTGCATAGACCGTCACTAGAGATCCTAAATATATCACTTCAGTCCTCTCAGCTGCAAGAATAGTTTAGATCTTAGACTGTGAGGAATGTGAGAAATGTGGCAGGAATTCCACTAGAAGCAGGACTTTTGATGCTTTTTAATGCTGTGCAAACTGTTGAGACTGCAAGCAAAATAATTGGGATTTTTTATGGGGCATTTTACACATACAGTGGCTGTGATATCAAATGCTCTCAAGCTTATCTAAGTAATTGTTTTTTCTTTTACAAGCACCAACAAAGAAATGCATTGTTTAACATTATTGCTCAGTTAAAAGTCCTAATCATAAAACATGTTTGCAGATTGTTATTTAAGGTGTTCAACCTGATAAAGAAGTAGATAACTTTGCATGTTCTTCAAAGAAAGAACGGAATAATATCTACATGTCAGTTAAGGTCAGAAATGTTTTAAGTATCTGATTGGACGATTGCATGGTCATCACCTTATACATTTGTATATCAAGTAAAGCAAGAGAATGTTAGAAAACTTCATGTAATTTTCAGATATTGATGTCAAATGTACTTTCTACTTCTGTAGCTATTTTTTTTATTCACAAGCCTACATTTTGAAGCCAATGCCCTGCTTCTGAAAAGTTGTTCCAACAAGAGCAGATATACTTCGAAACAATGTGCAATGTTATCATGATATAAGGTTGTTTTTTGTCTTCTTTAATTTCTTACCTCATTGATTTTGTGTAATACTTTAATATGACCCCCATTATCAGTCTAATTGATGTTCTTGGTTAGTTCAACATGCATGCATTGTTCTCTTAGTGTGAATATTTATTTTCTGATATTGTGACAAGAATTTGAAAGCTCTTTATTTTTTGCATACTTTAAAAAAAATGCCTATTTATGATTATTATGCCTGCCCGAATTATAATACAAAATTTAAAACTGCATTATCCATCTCCTGTGTTTGAAGGACAGAATCTAAGTTGTCATGAAGTCTATACAGCAATGAATGGTAAAACTTGTATGCCTAAATTTCCTAAAAAAGCTTTTCTTTAATCATTTATTTCTTATTTCTCTTACTATATCTCGGAGCTCAGCCTGGTTGTGGGCAAACTCTTGGTCTTCACAAGAGTTACAACAGCGATGAGCATGTGTCTCAGGGTGAAAGACTACATTGTCATTGTCACAGAAAATGGGTTTGAATCCCTCTTCTGTATTTCATAAGAAAATAAATGAAGATAATTTCCCAGACTTTAAACAAAGGCTTCTCCAGTAGTCAGAGTTGACTCACTGCATTGGTGAATGTCAGGTGAGTGAGTCTGCCTCTTGTTCTCAGGAAATCCTTTGTTTAACATAAAGTGTTTTTGAGCCCATGTATGGACCCGCACACACACACACACACACACCCACACACACGCATACACGACCCTGCATCTCAGGACAGCTATAAATCAAAACCACAGGAAGACTGACTTAGCTACCACACAGCCTAAAAGTACCACTCATCAGTCAGGCATGGACCAAATCGTGACACACTGCACCAAAGCTACATGAGTCACGTCACAAAATTAAATGGAAAATGGGGAGGCTCATGAGCATATTGCCGTATTTGATTTTTAGGTGTCTTTCATCAGAAAACATTCATTGAAATGTACAATAGAGTCATGTGTCATCATCAAATCATTGTTAAGGTTGTGATTACTGACAATCACGTTTCTGAGGAAAGTAGTGACCTGGCCACAAGCCATGAACTGTGTGGAAAAAAACCCTTCAACAATCCGATCAGTGAAGTATCTCAATAGCTCGTTCACTCCATGAATCTTTATTCTCATCAACTCTCCACTACTGTATTGATTTAGACCTGGACTACAACACCTTTCCCCTGTCGTCGTAAACACTGTGATCCAAAAGAGGATGCCGAACCAACTGCTACTTCAAAGATGAATCAGGCTGTAAATTTTACTGTCATTGATTTGTACGGCAGCAAACAGCTTCTACTTTTAGCCTGAGCCCCTCCTGTCTTGTAATTAATCAGAGAGGAGATGAAAGAGGGAGAAAAGACTGACAGAGCAGCGCGCAAGGAGGAAAGGTCAGTTAGCTCGAGTCTCTGACACCGAGAGAGAGAGGGACAGAGGGAAAGACAGAAAGAGAGACTGGCAGTTGGGCTGGTGTACAGCAGGACCAATGTCGTCAGAGACTGGGAGAGGAGCAGCCAACTGGGGAAGAAGGGTGAGGAGTTCAACAAGGAAACATAAATATTTGATCAAGGCCAGATTGACAGGGGAACAAAGGGCACAGACAGCATTGCCTCCAAAAATGTCTCTTTCCCACACAGCAGAGCGCTGTGCAGACAGGAGCTGGGTCACAGTGACTCGCTTGTTGTCCGTTACCTTACAGTGGGAGCTGGACTTACAATACAGTTAACAATGGACAGAATAAGAGCCTGAACACTTAATTTTTACTTAATGTGATGGAGGCTTGATGACAGCTGGATTAACTGTTGACTAACCCTAACTGTGGCAACCAAATTAGAGTTTACTAATTTAATCTGTGTAAAGCAAGTCATATTTTCCTTTCCCCACTGATATTATGTTATCACGTGAGGGTATTATCATCACTAGATGTACATACATGTGTTATGTGACACTGAAAATTACACATGTGCAATCATATAAGTACACATGAAAAAATTTAAATTCAAATCATAAAGGTTCACAATGATTACGGTAACGATATACTGTATCTTTATAACTGTAATAATTTGTAGAAATCTACTTTATTTCCCTTTGAAGATAGATAATGTTCAGCTCCATCATTTTATTATTTCTTCTGCTCAGGCTTGCTTGTGAAGGGACAATGTGCATGGGTTTCCATGTCATCACATTTGATTTAGTCCAGAAACACATTATCACATGCAGTCCATGTTAAAAGCACATGGTCATGTGGACAGAAGTGATCACGTAAATTTTTACATGTGAAATTCATGTTTTTTTTATTCAGCATGGGATTTTTATCCTGTCACATATACAGTACGCTACTGTAAAAGGTGTATTATACAGAAAAATATACAGATAAATATACAGAAAACATACAAAAAACAAAAATGATCAATTGTGCACAGGCTCCACTTGATCCACATTTATGGCCAAAAGTAATATATTTTCAAAGATCATAAATCATCAAAATGATGCCATGATGCATTAAGTCATTTCAAAACATAGTGCCAAGCTGTACGGCAAGAATAAATAACTATATGGAGAAGATCTGTACATAAGATACACACAATGTTCTAGAGTAGAAATGATGCCGGCTCTTAAAAAACAAATTCTTAATCGTCCCGCAAGTCAAATATAACCGTGAGACGATAACCTCGTACTGTGACCATCAGCTGGTTTTACTTTGCAACCCAAAATTTCCCTTGACTTTCATGTTGCGACCCAAGAGCCCAATATTCACCTATCAAAGGGTTTCTTTGGCCACAAACTATATTTGAGCTACGACTCAAGACTTGCCAAGCACTTGTCCAGTGTATATGGGGCCTCTGAGGCACCTGTCATCACGCAGCGGTATTTTGAGTCTGTTCAAAAGCATCATCAAACATTTCTGAGCCTTGGGAGCCGGGTCATTCTTGAGCCAAACACAAGACTGTTGTTTTCTTTTCACTCTTGCTATGCCCCACGCCTGGCCCAATGCCCAGGGTATAACCTTTTTTCATGTATTTTATGGATACTCCGGGACCAAACAAGAACGATGAATTTTCCACAGCCTTCCTCTCTGACCTGGCTATTATTAAATGCATATTTTCATGTTTTCGCTGCTATTCATCTGACTATTTCCCAATACAGAAGTCTTTGAAGATGATATCCAGGATCTCCTCTGCCCCGACCCGTCCAGTGATCCGGCCCAGGCTGGTGAGGGCCAACCGGACACCCTCGGCCGCCAGAGCCAGGTCGCCGTCCCGGTACCGCTGGTACTGAGCCAGGGCCGCAACGCACTGCTGTAGGTGGGCCCTGTGGCGGGCCTGGGTCAGGCTGGGGGCACCAGACAGAGGGTCGCCACACCTAGGGAGGACGTTACAAATTTATACCAGAGCAATAAAACACATGCAGGCAGCATAGACACGTCTGTGAAGCAGACAGGCCATCCACAGAAAAATTAAATGATGCGGATATGACAGCGTTACATGTGCGTAAAATAGTGCATTGACGTACTGTATGTATCATGATGTCAGGATTGTATTGTTTTTGCACACTTCTTTGTTTCATATGAGGACAAGCAATGGATTTGCCAAGAGCATTTTCTGACAATGGGACAAAGGGGATTTTACTTTTTTATGCTTTTGGGAAGTACCAATCAAAACCAGTAACAGTTAGGTGAAACGTGATTCATGTTGCCATTGATGTGGCTAATATAACTGCATCAGGGCGTTCTGTAGGAAAAACTAACAAATTCATCTTTCTCAGACAAGATCCCAATGAGAAATGTAGTCTTAGCTCTGGCGCCCATTAAAACATGCTGGCACACTTTCCATGTCGGGAGTAGGGACCCATCGGAAGTCCACAATGATGAATCATAAGGTAACTCACAGAGCCTTGACACTGCTGTGCAGCGCCGTGAGGAAGTCCTGCAGTCCTGCGTTAGTCTGACAAGAGATGAGACAGACCGGAGGGAGAGCGGAGGAGCGTCTGAGCTCCTTCTCCAGCCTCTGCCTCCGCTCCTCAGGGACCAGGTCTGTCTTATTCAGCACCACCAGACACCTTTCTGAAGGATAATAAACAAATGGAAATCATAATGACAACATAATAGATTAGACTTGATTAGGCATGATGTAAGATTTTTACTGTCACCATAGCACAAAATAGCACAATGTATCTGGGGGATGTTGATAAGGTTGCTGATCAATACCAGTGACTCAACAATTACTTTGTCAGGCGCTGAGATTTCTGGCTTTCTAAACTAATTTTCCAGCCCATACTCCTGCATTTCCCTTGCATTTTGAACTTGAACGAGCAAGAGACTGGTGTCACAACGCATTTCATTCTCAAGCCAAAAAAGACAAAAAAGACATATGAAATGAAAATGTAACTTTATTATTTTTGGAAAATACATGCTGTAAACTGTGCCAGAGACAATAAAAGTCATAAATTACTTAATGCCTCTTTAAGAAATAATGCCTCCAAATTATCATTAGATGCCTCACTGGGAAAAAAGAAAAGAAAAGTGAATAAATGTAGTTAAAAAGTTGGAATGTAAAATCAAGATTCCTCATAGCAGAAGAGACCTAAATACAGTACCTCTCTGTGGGTGCTGCTGGGTGGGCAGGAGGCTGCTGAGGTGCCCCTGCAGGAAGGCTGGAGCCTGCCGGGCGTCAGGGGGAAGCTGAGCACAGTCCACCACCACCAGAGTCAGGTCAGCCTGCTCCACTCTGGACAAACAAAGCACAGGTTGCATCCTGAAAGCTTCACCTTTTCACCTCGAATCAGAAATGAAATTACAACAGCATTTTACCAAGAAAAATGTATACTTTTAGCTTAAAACAGCCATACCGTAGCTCAACTGGCTCCAATCTGAGACTTCATGAAGATAAAAGTCAGGCATAAAAATAAACTGAACTGCTTAACCTTTATATACAGTATACACCTTTATATTTAGCTCAGGTTCTCTATCTATTAGGCATTTCAGTATATAAATAATGATCTAAAGTTTCACTGGGCAACTACAAAAGTTGGTGGCACCAATGGCAAAAGAAAACACAATTTAACTTAAATTTGCATTAAAGATTAGAATGAGTGAGAAGGTGATCGGGCTGATTACCACTCTTACTGACATAAACTTACTTTAATTAACTAGAGACTAGAGAAAACTGAATGTCTGAGTACTTGCGTCAATGACCTACAAGTGTTTTACATAATATCACTTGTTAAAAGTGACATTCCATTGTGCCTGAGCAGTGACTGAGTGTTGCTTATTTTAAAGGGAACCTTACACAATATCAGCATTCAAATACATTACATCTTTGTCCTAAGACAG
>NW_027284554.1:2500-18892 GCF_046629955.1 Centroberyx affinis | reverse complement strand
CTGACCTTTTCCAACCATAGATGTTGATTGTCAAATTATGAATTGATGAAATAAAATTAGAACTGATTAACTTTTTAAAAATTATTTTTTAGAATATAATAGGCCCTGGCGGTTCCCCTCGCCAACGTAGCCAACGTGCACTCTGGGTATGACAGCAGGTTCAGGTTCAGGTTCAGGTTCAGGTTACTTTATTTGTACCCGTAGGTAGATTTGCAGTAGAGAGTCATCCATCTTGACACACATTTTAGAAACAACACAGACAGTAGACAAACATAATAAAAGTACTCAAAGTTCCAATCACTAAAACTCATCACTAAACTACAAAAACTAAAAGATAAAATAAATAAATAAATAAACGTTGCTTCTATATCATCTGTGCAATGTTGCTACGACTTGTTCATCTCAGTGACGGCTGCTGGAACAAAGCTGCTTTTATCCCGCTTTGTTCTGCACTTTGGGTTCTATATAAACCTTCATCCAGAAGGAAGAAGCTGAACTTCACTGTGCAGAGGGGGGGAGTCGCCATTTAAAATGGAGCCAGCTATCCTCTGTAACTGTCTGGTGTGCAGGGAGGCTGCTGGGTTAGGCTGTGACTCACCAATCAGCCTACTGGACCATTTAACAATGGTGCTAAAAGGTTTACCGTTGCTAGGCAACACCGTCAGCTGTCCCGGCCGGGACGTTAAAGTTGTATCGTCCAATGTTGAAAGGCATAATGACGTGACCTCGCCGTGCAGATACTCGCAAATATCAAACAGGTTAGAAATGATCGGGGCGGCTCCGATGCGTCTTCGATCGGTTCAGGAGGTTCAGATCTGATCTGGACTCAGCTCACAGCTCCAGATATTCTGCACTTCGTAGAACTTCGGTTCCGACCAAAACTCAGATCCAGATTTCTCCTCCGATTGTCGGGAGGGGAGAATCGGGGATAAATCGGTGAAAAACTCCTGTAATCTGAGCCCGGCTTTAGGAAAGGACTTTAGGAAAGGAAGACGAACTCCTCTTCCCAGGAGAGCTTCGTCTCTCTCTCTGGACGGAGCGATGGATTCCTCTCTTCCTTCCTGTCCTCTCTTCCTTCCTGTCCTCTCTTCCTTCCTGTCCTCTCTTCCTTCCTGTCCTCTCTTCCTTCCTGTCTGCGGCCGGACCGGCTGTCGAGTCGAGCCGGAGAGCCCGGTAACCTGCAGCTTTCTGTGGCCGTCCATCACAGAGTTAGAACACATAGAGTGGGCTTTCCTTTTATTTTTAAAGTTTTATATTATATAAAGGTGTTTTTGTGTTATGAGGTCATTTAGAGGACATAAGGAGAGGAGATATGTGGAAGAGTAAACACATTTCTCTTTCTAGACAGATAAAGAACAACTGAGCCAGAGAGAGTGACTCTGCATTAAAGGGAAGGAGAGAGAGAGAGAGAGAGAGAGAGAGAGAGAGAGAGAGAGAGAGGGTATGGTTGATGGAGGGAAGGGAGAGAGCAAGAATAAGGAAGGAAGAAGAGATAGAAAGGGGGATAGAGAGAGGGAAGGAGAGAATAAGGAAAGAAGGAAGCAAGGACTGAAGGAAGGAGATAGGGATGAGAGAGGGAAGGAAAGAGATAATAAGGAAGGAAGGAAGCAAGGAAGGAAGGAAGGAAGGAGAGATGAAAAAATGGATGGAGAGAGTAGGGATGAGAACAGAAAGAGAACAAGGAAGGAAGAAGAGGGGGAAAGAGAGGGATAGAGATAAAGGGAAAGGATAGAGAGATAATAGGGGAGGAAGAAAGCAAGGAAGGAGAGATGGAAAGAGGGATGGAGAAAGAGAAAGAGTTGAAAGAGAAGGAAGGAAGGACAGGCAAAGAGGGATGGAGAGAGCAGGAGAAAACAGAAAGAACATGGAAGGAAGGAAGGAAGGAGAAAGGAAAAGAGGGATGTGAGAGAGGGAAGGAAAGAGAGAATAAGAACAAAAGAAAGAAGAGAGAAAGAGGGATGAGAGAAGGAAAGAGTAGAGAGAGAATAAGGAAGGGCGGAAGGAAGGACAGGACAGGAAAAGAGAGAACAGAAAAACTAGGAAGGAGGAAGGAAAGAGGGATGAGAGGGGATAGAGAGAGAGAGAGACAGAAGGTATGGTTGATGGAGGGAAGAGAGAGAGCAAGAATGAGGAAGGAAGAAGAGATAGAAAGGGGGATGGAGAGAGGGAAGGACAGAGTACAAGGAAAGAAGAAGGAAGCAAGGAATGAAGGAAGGAGATAGGGATGGAGAGAGAGGGAAGGAAAGAGAGATAGTAAGGAAGGAAGGAGAGAGGAAAAGATGGATGGAGAGAGTGGGGATGAGAACAGAAAGAGAACAAGGAAGGAAGAAGAGAGGGAAAGAGGGATATAGATAAAGGGAAAGAAAAGAGAGAATAGGGGAGGAAGAAAGCAAGGAAGGAGAGATGGAAAGAGGGATGAGAGAGAAAGAGAAGGAAGGGAGGACAGGCAAAGAGGGATGGAGAGAGTGGGGATGAGAACAGAAAGAGAACAAGGAAGGAAGAAGAGAGGGAAAGAGGGATAGAGATAAAGGGAAAGAAAAGAGAGAGAATAGGGGAGGAAGAAAGCAAGGAAGGAGAGATGGAAAGAAGGATGAAGTGAGAGAAAGAGCTGGAAGAGAAGGAAGGAAGGACAGGCAAAGAGGGATGGAGAGAGCAGGAGAAAACAGAAAGAGAACAAGGAAGGAAGGAAGGAGAAAGAAAAAGAGGGATGAGAGAGGAAGAGAACAGAAAAACTAGGAAGGAAGGAAAAAGAGGGAAAGAGGAATGAGAGGGGATAGAGAGAGAGAGAAGGAAAGAGAGATTATAAGGAAGGAAGAGAGAGAGTAAGGAGGAGTGAAGGAGGAGGAGGTGAAGGATGAGACTCTGAGGTGTCGTCTTCACCTTTTTCATCCGTCACCACTTCATTCCTCCCTCGCCCCCTCCCCCTCTCTCTCTCTCTCTCTCTCTCTCTCTCTCCTGTGTGAGTGTGTGTGTGTGTGTGTGTGTGTGTGTGTGTGTGTGTGAGAGAGAGAGAGAGAGAGAGAGAGAGAGCTTGTGTGTGTGTTTGAAAGAAAATATCAAAGTGTGAAAGACAAACACAGAAAGAAAGATTATCTGAGTGAGAAAGTGTGTGTATATGTATGTGTGTGTATAATATTACGTGTGTGTGTGTGTGTGTGTGTGTGTGTGTGTGTGTGTGTGTGTGTGTGTGTGTGTGTGTAAATATGTGTTTTATTAATTAGCTGTAGTGTAAATGCAGACAGGAGATTTCAGAGAGAGGCAGAGAGAGAGAGAGAGAGAGAGAGAGAGAGAGAGGGACAGGCAGAGAGAGAGAGGCAGAGAGAGAGAGAGAGGAACCAGGCCAGGTCAGGTCAGCAGGTTCCCACTGGCCTGGGGAGTCCTGGAGAGTCCTGGGGAGTCTTGGGGAGTCCTGGGGAGTCCTGGAGAGTCCCGAGGAGTCCAGGAGAGTCCTGGAGAGTCTTGGAGAGTCATGGAGAATCATGGAGAGTCTTGGAGAGTCCTGGAGAGTCAGTTTGTGGATATTGGTCTGCATGTTGGTCCATGTGAGTGGGGGGTGAGAGGGTGGGGATTTTAGGTTTGGAACCAGGCCTAGGTGTAGGCCTGTTTAGGTTTGGAACCAGGCCCAGGTCAGGTCAGCAGGTTCCCACTGGCCTGGGGAGTCCTGGAGAGTCCTGGGGAGTCCTGAAGAGTCCCGGGGAGTCCTAAAGAGTCCTGAAGAGTTCTGGGGAGTCCTGGGGAGTCCTGGGGAGTCCTGGAGAGTCCTGGGGAGTCCTAGAGAGTCTTGGAGAGTCCTGGAGAGTAATGGAGAGTCCTGGGGAGTCCTGGAGAGTCCTGGGGAGTCCTGGGGAGTCCTGGGGAGTCCTGGAGAGTCTTTGGGAGTCCTGGAGAGTCTTGGGGAGTCCTGGAGAGTCCTATAGAGTCATGGAGAGTCCTGGGGATTCCTGAAGAGTCCTGGAGAGTCCCGAAGAGTCCTGGGGAGTCTTGGGGAGTCCTGGAGAGTCCTGGAGAGTCCTGGGGAGTCCTGGAGAGTCCTGGGGAGTCCTGGAGAGTCCCGGAGAGTCCTGGAGAGTCTTGAGGAGTCCTGAAGAGTCCTGGGGAGTCCTGTGGAGTCCTGGAGAGCCAGTTTGTGGATGTTGGTCTTCATGTTGGTCCATGTGAGTGGGGGGTGAGAGGGTGGGGATTTTAGGTTTGGAACCAGGCCTAGGTGTAGGCCTGTTTAGGTTTGAAACCAGGCCTAGGTGTAAGCTTGTTTTAGGTTTGGAACCAGGCCTAGGTGTAGGCTTGTTTTAGGTTTGGAACCAGGCCTAAAGGGGGTGTCTGGGAACTGGGCCAGTGCCATCTAGGAGGGGGGGGATGTTTTAGGTTTGGAACCAGGCCGCCCGGGCTGGGGGTAGGTTTGGAACCGGGCTGGTCCCTCTAGGAGATGGGGTTGTTTTTGGTTTGGAACAGGGCCGGTCCAGCTAGATGTTTTAGGTTTGGAACCAGGCCGGTTGGTCTGGGGGTTGGTGTTTCAGGTTTGGAACCAGGCCGGTCCGTCTCTTCTCTTTGTTTCTCTTCTCTTCATTTCTCTTCTTGGTTCTTCACCTCTTCTATTTTCCTCCCTTCATCTCTTCTCTTGCCTTTCCTCTTCCCTCACTTCCTCTTCTCTTCTGTTTCTTCTTTTCTTTTGTCTCTTTTGTTCCCTCTTCTCTTTTCCTGTCTCTTCTCATATCTTATCTCTTGTTTTCCTGTCTTCTCTTCTTGTTTCTAATGCTTCACTTCTCTCCTTTCTTTTCCTTTCTTCTCCATCCTTCTCTCTTCTCCGACTTTCTTCTCTTCTTCTCATCTACTTTCTTCTCCCCCCCTTCTTGTTTCTGCTCTTCTCCTCCCTGTTCATTTCTTTATTCTCAGAAAAGGAGAGTTTAGTCTTCGTTGTGTCTGATCCAGTTTCTTGACATGTTGATGCTGAGCAGCTTCATTAATAATCATCCAGACTTGGGTGTGTTCACACATCAGCAGTAGGCTTCCTGTCTGACTCCTCAGAGGTCAAAGGTCAGGCCGGTGGTCTGCCAGCGGCGGCTCGTTACAGCGGCTCGGGGAATAACGAGGAGTGAAACATGACAGAGTTACAGCTGCTCACCTCCGTCTGCAACCTTATTGATCCGGGGGAATTAGACACAACTCCACCCTGCTCCACCCTGCAGGCATCCAGTGGACCAGAGTGTGACCAGGTCTGCTTCGCTCGAGTCCCAAGTCAGTCTCAAGTCTAAATGTAGATTACCAAGTCAGAACAAATCAAGAGTCCAGTATCAATTTAATATCTTAAAGAAAACTAAATATCTAGGACTTTTCAATGCAATATGGTTTTAATAGGATAAAAACTTGGTAAGAGCATCATGAGTTTGATTTCTATAATCAGTTTCAACTTCAATAAATTCAATCATTCCATACAAATTCAGAAAACAGAATTTAAATTCAGTCGTCTGCTGGAACAAATCTCATCACTTTCAATCTAAGTCATTTACACAAACACAAGATCTCAAGTCAAGACTTTAGAAACCTTTTCAAGTCATCAGAGTACAAGTCAGAGTCAAGTCCCAAGTCACCAGAACCCAAGTCAAGTCCAGTCTCAAGTCTTCTCTTCATGCATCAAGTCAAGTCTCAAGCAATTAAACCTGTGACTCGAGTCCAACAGTATTTAGTCCTTTATTTGCCTGTTAGAGGAAGACCTGCTGAAGGTTTGCTGCAGCTGAAACTCTTTTATATATTTGTTTGTTTCTTTATTCACACATATACAAATTTAAAAGAAAAGGATACAACAGTTAATGTGTGAGTGAAGCTGCAGTGGAGCAAAGTGTTGCTGCTCTTGTGTTTTCTCTTCTGTCCACTTTTCTCGACCCCGGCACCTGAACACGGGACTTGGCTCTGGCTCCCTGTTTCCAGACTTCTGTACAGCAGCTCATGACAAGATGTCGGAGGCTCAGTGTGTGTTGGCTGTGGAGAAGCCGTCTGACGGGACAGCTACCACAGACAGGCTGGACTGCCGCTGCCGTTTCTGAAGCTGTTTCTCCTCAGCGAAACCCCGGCCGGCCGTCTGACACGCCGTCTGTTTTCTGGGGTCAGTTTTGTGTTTCACATTTACATTTCGCTCGTTTCCCCGGCCGCTGTCATCCTGAGCCACGTACAGTGAGGTCAGCTCCAGTTCCTACAGCTCCAAACATTACAAGTAACCAGTAGTTTGGGGGAGGTGAGGGGTCAGAGACACTGAATCCTCACGGTTATTTCAGATATGTTCGATTTTTCCAATTCGAATCTGAACAAGCACAGGAGCACAGGAGGAAAAACAAGGCAACAGTAAACATGTTGTCCGCAGCGAATGATGCAGCCAAGTGCAATTTTTAAAAAAAATGCCTGAATGGAGCAGCGAGACGCATCACTCCCTTAAAGTCGAGATGAAATGAAAAATGCATTTTTAACCCTTTTAGATCACATCCCCGGTCATATTGTGCACCTATTTAACAATATATGCCAAATAAAATACAAAAAATCAATTTCTTTGTATTCTTATATCAAAATCCAATCATGTGTTCTTCCTGTAAAACAAAATATGCCGTGTGCTTACGTAAGCATGAACCAACCAATTTCAACCAATAATATCATGACATCCACCCATCAATCATTCTTCAGCCTGGTGTGTGTGGAGCCAACAGTCCTCTGTAGCTCCGTTTCTCTCTGTAGCTCCGTATCGCACTGAACTCTAAGCCCCGCCCACTGTTTAGCGGGCCAATCAAATGCGAAGGATTTGATTTAAATCCCTCTTGTAACTGTACACCGCTCAGATATTCCGTTTCACTGGGAAATACGTCACAGTACAGAAGCTAAAGACGCTCTAACTTCTGTTTCAGTGGAACTTTAAGTTTAGTGAAAATCTGATCTGCGGTCTGAGATCTTGTGCAGACGATTAAAGGAACGTTGCAGCGCCCCCCTTAGGCCAGTCAGCGTCATTTTGGAAATGTCAGAATGGAGCGGGGACACGCATCGTTCCCCGAAGTTCAGTCAGAATCTGATCAGTGGCATCTGAGATATTGTGTCTGACGGGCCAGTAGGGCTGGGCGATATGGTTGAATTCAATATCATGATAATCATAAGGATTTTTCTCGATATCAGTATATATCACGATATGGTTCATGTATGCAAAATCATGTTAAATAATCAAATTAATGTTCATCTCATTGAACCGAATGGTAATGTTAGGTGTGATGTCAAACAAAACTGAAATATTCAAATAATATTCCTACCATACCTCATTTTATCAGAGTTTATTAAAAATGGTAATACTCAAGTAAAGTACAAGTACCTCAAAATTGTACTTAAGTACAGTATTCGAGTAAATGTACTTAGTTACTTTCCACCTCTGGTCTGTTGTAATGGTTAAAATCAGGTTTTCATGTTTTCTGTCTATTCTTCATACATGAATATTTTACTGCCAAAATTACCATCTAATTACCATCATCTAAAAGATGTCTACTCTTACAAAATGACTGCTAAATGTAACTCGTTATGGATTATTATTGAAATCATAAGCTTGCTAAAGTATTTCACATACAAAATAATACCATTTTAGTTTATATAATTAATTGTATTTTTAAAATTGAGCCATGAACTTAGGGTACCATTACTCTGTGGCATTTTAGAATGAAAAAACTCCATATATTGTCTAAATATTTTCCCTATAAGGAAACATTTGTCCTTAACTGTCACACTTCCTCTGGTGTTGCCAGCTGACCTCACCTCACATGTGAGAGAAAGACCGGGACACATTGAGTTCAGATGGAGGCTGCAGTCTGGTCCAGATCAGTTCCAACAGGTTTTTATTGATGCGGAGGCTGAACATCATTCACAGGCATTTCAGTTCCTAGATCACCGACACTGTGAAGAAATAAAATGAGAGTTAAGGTTAAGGAGGGAGGTTTCTGGCAGACGGATCTGGTTCAGTGTGGAGAAGAGAACGCAAGGAAATCATCATTTGGAAAACATCAGTCGTCACTGGAAAACGAGGCTCCTACAGTCTGGACATCTGGGAAAGTAAGATGGATTTGATAAAGTCCAGGTACGCTAGAAAGTATGAGAACCGCACCGAATGAGTATGAAAACACATTGTCAGTCAGTTATAGTTATGGTGATATGATGGAGAGAGGGATGGAGGGAGGAGGATGAGAGGTAGACCAGATGAGAAAAGACTAAACCTTAATGGTCCTTAATGTAACGCACCCCTGTGGCGGCCATCTTGGAGGTCTTCAGCTCTGTGAACAGCTGACTGTGTTTCTGTCTCAACAGAATTGAACAGACGGTTAATTTCTGTCTGTTTCTGACTGAACTGATCATTTCATCACTGATCCATCTGATTGATTTAGTGTTTAGATAATGTCAGCTTGTTAGCTAGCTAACCATAGCATCTGGTCAGCTAACTATCACTGTCTTGTTGTTAACACATCTGATTAGCACACTAGCTAACGTAGCTAGTAGCAGCTAGCGTTAGCATGTTCACATTAACATCAGTGTGTTTGCTGGCTAGTTAGCTAGCTAACCATAGTATCTGGTCAGCTGACCCTTCATCCTTCTCTCCCTCCTCTCCTTCCATATCTCCTATCCTACCTTGTCTTCTGTCCTTCTATCCTTCCTCTCTCCTTCCTCTTCCTCCTTTCCTCTCTGTCCATCCCTCTCTCCTCTGTCTTCTGCTACTCATCCCTCTCTCTCTCTTTCCTCCCTCTTTCCATCACCCCTTCTTCCTCACTCCCTTTTTTCCTAACCTCCTCTCCTTCCCCTGCCTCTTCACCTCCTTCTCCTCTTTCCTCCTCCCAGTTCCTCCTCTTCCCTCCTTCCGTCCCTTCTCTCTCCTCCATTTTCTCCCTCTATCTTCTCCTCTCCTCCCCATTTTCTCTCCTCCTCCTCTCCCCTGGAGTAGAGACTAGGACTAACATTTCCAATAAAGTAGCACGTGAAAGCAGTGAAACGTTTCCTTTAGAAATACGATCACTTCCTTACTGTTGCTTGTAATGTTGGTGACCTGTGAACTGAAGCTTATTCTACTGCTGACCTCATAGGAAGCGTCTCTGTTCGAAGGCTTCAGCTAAACGTCTGAAATATAAATTCAAGAGACATCGACAACACGCCGACCCCAGACATCAGGGCTTGTGAAAGGAATGGCGTTTTAAAACGGAAAGCGAGCAGGAATCCTGGGAAAGGACTTGAAACAAGAGGAACTCTATCGCTCTCTGCTCTGAATTTATTTCTGGACGTATTGCTCTTGGAGGTCGGTGCCTCTGCTGATGCGCTGCCCTCGCACATTTTTACTGCGCTCAGGCTGAAAGGACCGATCTCAGCCCCGGATCAAATAGCAGCTATGGTCAACATACTGTGGAAAATATTTGGGAAACACATACTGTAACACTGGTGTAAGACGGAGAGAGAGAGAGAGAGAGAGAGAGGGAAAGAGAAACCAACCGGAAAGGAAAGAGGGCGGATAGGAGTCAGGGAAAGAAAAGAAAGAGATGAAGAAGTGTGTGGAGAAAGAGAAGAAAGGGAGGGGTGAAGAGGAATGTTTTGTTGTATATTATTAGAAAATTGCACAAATGAGAGATGGGATCTTTCCCGGAAAAGAAAAAAAAACAGATCGTTTCGCAAAACACGAAGCTGTGAAAGGGAGACGGCCGAGCGAGCGGAACCGTCCAAACCCCGGACCGCAAAACCTCTGATGCAGCTGTGATGATGTTGGAGACGGTCATCAGGACAGGCCGGCCCGGCAATAACTGTTAATCCTCAGAGTAAATTATCGGATTACAAAAATAAAGGAGCACAGCGTCGGGCCGGGATACTCTTTCAAAACCGGCACAGTCTGATTCAGAAAGATTAAATCAGGGTCGCAGTCAGGGTGTGAAAACTCTACCGGACTCTCAGAGGGAAAACAAGTCAGAGGTGTAAATGATTCACTCGCTGGACAGAATAAGACCTGCAGCCTGTCCTGGACCTGGTTCTGTTCACTGGTTTGTCACTTTCAATTCATTTGGCACTTTTAGATTATGGCTCCCTGACAAGTGATCATAATTGACTGGTAATCTTCAGCCAATCAGAAGTAAGGCAGCACTAAGTCTGTAGTCAGCTCAGCCAATCAGAAGTAAGGTAGCACTACGTCTGTAGTCAGCTCAGCCAATCAGAAGCCTGTAGTCAACTCAGCCAATCAGAAGTAAGGTAGCACTACGTCTGTAGTCAGCTCAGCCAATCAGAAGCCTGTAGTTTGCTCAGCCAATCAGAAGTAAGGTAACACTAAGTCTGTAGTCAGCTCAGCCAATCAGAAGTAAGGTAACACTAAGTCTGTAGTCAGCTCAGCCAATCAGAAGTAAGGTAGCACTAAGTCTGTAGTCAGCTCAGCCAATCAGAAACCTGTAGTCTGCTCAGCCAATCAGAAGTAAGGTAACACTAAGTCTGTAGTCAGCTCAGCCAATCAAAAGCCTGTAGTTTGCTCAGCCAATCAGAAGTAAGGTAACACTAAGTCTGTAGTCTGCTCAGCCAATCAGAAGTAAGGTAACACTAAGTCTGTAGTCAGCTCAGCCAATCAGAAGCCTGTAGTCTGCTCAGCCAATCAGAAGTAAGGTAACACTAAGTCTGTAGTCTGCTCAGCCAATCAGAAGCCTGTAGTCTGCTCAGCCAATCAGAAGTAAGGTAACACTAAGTCTGTAGTCTGCTCAGCCAATCAGAAGCCTGTAGTCTGCTCAGCCAATCAGAAGTAAGGTAACACTAAGTCTGTAGTCAGCTCAGCCAATCAAAAGCCTGTAGTTTGCTCAGCCAATCAGAAGTAAGGTAGCACTAAGTCTGTAGTCAGCTCAGCCAATCAGAAGCCTGTAGTCTGCTCAGCCAATCAGAAGTAAGATTCTGAAGCCCTAAATAGGATTACCGTATTTCCTCTAATAGTGTCCGGTAGTCAATTAAAAGCCGGGTCTCCGATAATGTCCGGGGCCGCGGTCGACACGAACAAATACAGTCCGGCCCCAAACACAGGCCGGGGAAAAAAACAAAGGAAACAAGCGTGAATTCGCCATAGCAGTGACCACGTACTGTGTGGCTATAGGCTGCCAAAGGTGGGGAAATGTTTGTGGACCAACCGACCGACCGACCGACGGACAGACAGACAGAGCGAGCTCTAGAGCTGCTGGTTGCAGCTAAAAGCAACGGTGGACACCGGTAAACTCCTGGCGGAAGTCTCTGCGTGCCGCCGTCGATTACCGTAATTATCGTAATGCGTCGCAGTAACAAAAAAACGGCTACCTAACAAACCCCAACAGAAGCAGATCAGAAAACAAGGAGGCTTCATACTAAAATATGAGCAAATATACTTATCAAACAGAGGGAATTAGAAATAAAGGCCTGTCTCTAATATAAGCCTGCTTCCAATTAAGGCCTGGTCCCCTCTGCAGCTGAGGGAAATAAAGGCCCGGGCCAATATTAGAGGAAATACGGTAAATCTATATCTTACAGCCGGAGGCATAAACCTCACAGACAGGTGATTGATCGGACGTGAGTGGGTGTGTGCGGGGCCCGGCCCGTCTGAAGCCCCCGGCCCGTCAGAAGCCCCGGCCCGTCTGAAGCCCCGGCCCGTCTGAAGCCCCGGCCCGTCAGAAGCCCCGGCCCGTCTGAAGCCCCGGCCCGTCAGAAGCCCCTGGCCCGTCAGAAGCCCCGCCCCCTCGCCCCGGCCTCCGGCTGCCAAAGTAATGAAACCCGAGCCGCCGCCCGCTCTGAGCGTTACGGTCAGTAAACCTCACGCTCCGATCGGACGCCGTTTCCCCGGCTCTGTTGATGTTGGAGGACAAAGAAAGCTCAGTTCTTCTGACTATTTCAGGATTTTTATTCATTTCTTTGTGAAAGGCACTTCAGTCAGGAGTGTAAACACTGAGGCGGTGAGAGATCTGTACACTGAATATCTGAGAGCCGCCTGTTCTGCTCCCGGCCGCCTGGAGAAAGAGAACGATAGACTCAAAGAAAACTGAAAACTAAAGTGATCTCCAGAAAACAAACTGTTAAACGACATCATTTTCATAATAACATGCTTCCTTCAGGATGTTAGGGTTTTAGCTTCAAGCAGAAAAATCATCTCATTATGTGGAGAAACCAATTTGTGTTCAATTTGGTTTTAAAACAAAATGTGTTGACATGAATAACTCAAGAAAATAAAGAAAATTAACTCTGGGCTTCTGTAGTCTTCTTCTCTCTTTTCATCTTTTTTTTTTCTCTCCCTCTCTCTGTCTTCTGATCTCTCACTCTCTCTCTATCTGATCATCTACATTTTCTCATTTTCATCATTTAGCTGCTGCTTTTCTCCAGAGATTCGAATAAACTGCAGCTCCTGAAAATATCACGTGTCTCTCTCTCTCTCTCTCTCTCTCTCTCTCTCTCTCTCTTTGTATGATGATTATTAATATTAAAAACCCTGAATATCTGCTTGTCTGTCTGTTTCTCTGTCTGCCATCCGTCTGTCTCTCTCTCTATTCCAGTAGCAATTAATCCTTTCAAACTCTCTCTCTCTCTCTCTGTCCCCCTCTCTCTCTCTTTGTCTCTCTCTGTCCTTCTCTCTCTCTCTTTGTCTCTCTCTCTCTGTCCCTCTCTCTCTCTCTGTCTCTCTCTGTCCCCCTCTCTCTCTCTTTGTCTCTCTCTGTCCTTCTCTCTCTCTCTTTGTCTCTCTCTCTCTGTCCCTCTCTCTCTCTCTGTCTCTCTCTGTCCCCCTCTCTCTCTCTTTGTCTCTCTCTCTCTCCTTCTCTCTCTCTCTTTGTCTCTCTCTCTGTCCCCCTCTCTCTCTCTTTGTCTCTCTCTGTCCCCCTCTCTCTCTCTTTGTCTCTCTCTGTCCTTCTCTCTCTCTCTTTGTCTCTCTCTCTGTCCTTCTCTCTCTCTCTTTGTCTCTCTCTCTGTCCCCCTCTCTCTCTCTTTATCTCTCTCTGTCCCCCTCTCTCTCTCTTTGTCTCTCTCTCTGTCCTTCTCTCTCTCTCTTTGTCTCTCTCTCTCTGTCTCTCTTTCTCTCTCTGTCTCTCTCTGTCCCTCTTTCTCTCAATTCAATTCAATTCAATTCAATTCAATGTGCTTTATTGGCATGAAAGTTCACAGACAATATTGCCAAAGCATCAAGATGAATATCAGTCTAGGTGTGTGTGTGTGTGTGTGTGTGTGTGTATGTGTGTGTGTGTGTGTGTGTGTGTGTGTGTGTGAGAGTCAGTGCCTGGACAGAGGAACTGTGTTGCTGTGTGTTCAGCTCCTGAACCCAGAGCCTCCATCACAGACTGAGGATCAGTAAACTATGTGAAGGAATTAATGTTTGTTGGTAACAAGGGTTACACACATTTTATATGCAGTACACAATAACATTCAAAGAGAAAAATAAATAAAATAAAATAAAATAAAAGTGTATTGGTCACTCACTGTTCCTCAGGTTGTGGCAAGTTTCTCCAAACTGACCTCAGGTCTGCTGTGTTTCCCTCTCCTAGTAGAAGTCGCAGCTTTGACTGATCATCAAGCTCTGAAGTGGAGACTTGGGAGCTGAACTTGTTAAAGTAGATTTCTCTGGCTGAGTTAAATTTTTCACATTTTAGGAGGAAGTGCATCTCCGTCTCGACCTCACCTGTCCAACAGTGACCACATGTTCTGTTGTCTTTTGGTTGCCATGATTTCTTATGTCTTCCTGTTTCGATCGCCAATTGGTTTCACTGAGCCTGTACCTGGTGAGGATCTGTCTCTGTTTCCTATCTCTGACAGTAGAGAGATATTCTGCCAATTCATAATCTCTTTTTAGGGTCAGATAACATTCTAGTCTACTTTGGCTTTTAGTTTCTTTTTTCCAATGTTCCAAATAGGTTTCTTTGCATTGTTTAATAATTTGGTTTACTCTGATCGGTGTTGGTGAAGCAGTGTTGGTGTGAGCCTGGTCCGGGTGTGGCTGAGGGGGGGCGGTTAGTCTCAGCACCAGCTGACACAGCGGACTCTTTTCTGGGTTCAGCTCTTGGGTTCGGAGGGCTTTAGAGTGGAGGCTGTCTGGGGAACTGAATTTGAGGTGATTTAAAAAATGTAGAGCTCGCTTTTGAATGTTGATGTTAAAGGATAACGGCCTGACTCTGATCTGTGTGTTTGTTGGTGTTTTTTTCTCTGTGTGTGTAGGATGTGTCTGAACTCAGCATGTAGGGATTCTGTTGGATGTTTCTCCAGCTGGTGAAGCTGTTGTGACTGAGTGGACCCCAGACTTCACTACCATACAGCACAATGGGCTGGATCACACTATCAAATATTTTAAGCCAGATTTTAATTGGAATTTGGATATTCTAAAATTTCATTTTGATTGCATGTAGAGCTCTTCAAGCTTTTTCTTTTAGTGCGTTCACTGCCAGGCCGAACCGTTACTGTAAGGCCGAGGTAGGTGGAGCTCATGGTGTGTGGTGTGATGGTGTTTCCTGAGGTGAACTGGTGTCTGTTTTCCTGACATCTGGCCTTTTTTTGGAACACCATGATATTGGTCTTTTTCAGATTGACTGCCAGGGCCCGGCTCTGGCAGTAGCGGTCCAGCAGGTCCGGTTGCTGCTGTAGTCCCTGTTCTGTGGGAGACAGCAGAACTAGATCATCTGCATAGAGCAGGAATTTGATTTCTTTGTCCAGAAGAGAGAGGCCCGGGGTCCAGGTCCAGCTGCTCTGCAAGTTCATTTCTGTAGATGTTGAACAGCGTTGGACTCAGGCTGCAGCCCTGGCGGACTCCTCTCCCCTGGGCAAAGGACTCAGTGTGTTTGTCTCCAATCTTCACACTGTATCTACTTGTCATATACATACATTTAATAAGGTCGTATACTTTTCCACCTGTACCGCATTGAAGAAGTCGGTAATATAGGCCTTCATGCCAAATCGAATCGAAGGCTTTTTTTAAATCAATAAAGCAAGCAAATATTTTACCATTTTTTGTTTGGTGTACATGTTTCTCAATGAGTGTGTGAAGTGTGTAAATATGGTCGGTGGTGTGATGTTTGGGGAGAAAGCCAATTTGGTTTTTACTAATGATGCTGTGATTTTCAAGGAGATTTGAGATTCTGCTATTTATAATGCTGCAGAACAGCTTTCCCAGACAACTGCTGACACAGATTCCCCGGTAGTTGTTGGGGTCCAGTTTGTCCCCAGTCTTAAAGATGGGGGAGATGAGGCCCTGGCACCAGATGTCAGGAAAACATCCTGAACTCAGTATAATATTGAACAGTTTGAGCACTGCATCCTGCATGTTGGGGCTGCAGTTTTGGAGCATTTCATTTTTTATGTTGTCTGGACCACAAGCTTTTTTTGGTCGGAGACATTTTGTCTTTCTTCACAATTCTTCCCAAGTGATTGGAAAGTCGAGGGGGTTTTGGTTGTTTTTTATGGTTGATTCTAATTTTTTGAGTTTTTCTTTTACAAGATGGTGACTTGAATTCAATTTGTTTACTGGAATGTCTTTATAGAGATTTTCAAAATGGGTTCTCCAAATATCACCATTTTGAATGGGTGATGCTTGTGTTTCTTTTGTGCTCAAGGTGTTCCACATTTCCCAAAACTGATTTTGGTTTATGGACTGTTCAATTTCATCTAATCGTCTGCTAGTATAATTTTGTTTTTTGTTCCTAAGTGTGTATTTATATCTTTTGAGGGTGTTACTATAAGCTGTTCGTAATTCTGAGTCGTTTGGTTGGTGATGTTTTAAGTTAGAAATTTTCCTCAGGTCTTTTCTGATGTTTTTACACTCATTGTCAAACCATTTTTCATTATTTTGTTTTTTGTAATGCTTCTTTTTCACTTTGGCAAGGGTTAGCCTTAAAAGCTTCCTCGTGAAAGAGCATATTAACATCAGTGATGGCTAAATTAATACCATCTCTGGTGGTGTCATACTGATTTTCTTTAAATTTCAACATTTGGTTTGCTATATCTGGGGAGTTCAGGGCCGTAAGGAATTTGTGGCCACTGTCTTGAGTCCATCTATATGTCTGCTTTCATTTGTACAGCTTACTGGGCTGCTGTGGTGGCTGCTTGGTTTGACTAGAAAGCTTGAGGTAGATATTAACTTGGTTGTGGTCTGAGAGGGGGGATTGCTGCCTGACAGGGAATGCACTGATAGTGGGGGGGTCCATGTCAGTGATTGCATAGTCTACTACACTGGACCCAAGAGCTGAGGAATATGTGAGTCTCCCTAAAGAGTCCCCTCTGAACCATTAACTATGTACAGGCCTGAGGCTGTATGTACTGTACCTCCTTCCCACTTTGGTTTATTTCTGAGTCAAGGTTGTTGCGATAGGTGATGGGGGGGGGGGGTGTGATATGAAGGGGGGACTGACCAAATAAATGGCTGTTCCCTTGTGGATCAGTGGATTT
>NW_027284553.1:0-11132 GCF_046629955.1 Centroberyx affinis | reverse complement strand
TACATATGACATATTTTTCCTGCTTTAAAAGTTTTTGTTGCACCTGTAATGACACCATATACTAATTTGGATATCTGTGATATCAGTTGCATTTCACATATAGTGATGACAACATTTTTTACATTTTGTAAAGGTGAGAGTGTGAGTCACCAAATATTGGATCACTCAAGCTAAAAAATAAAGTAAGTTTACTACGTCGTCCGGATGGCAATGTTCTCAGTTGTCTTAAAAACTTGTTGTATTTCTTTACATAACATCATTAAATTGTGCATTACATAATGAGCAGAATAGTTTATGTTGTTTTCTTCAGCTCTATTGTAGTCGTTGGCCATCTAAACGTAGGTGTAGACATAGCTTTTCAATGTTTTTTTTGTTTTGGTCAGTTCAGCAGATATACAGGAAAACCTGTTTTCTGGTAATGTTATAAAGACAAATGTTCACCACTGCAGATCGGTAACATGGCTCCAGACATCAAACTGTATACCAATATTTTTTGTGCTTTTATGCAAATCCGAATGATTCATGTACGTTTGGCCTGGACTAATAACAGGGAGGAATGTTTCTTAAAATTCCTCCTACCTATTTTCCTCTTTCTCTCATCCCTGCTTTTTTTTTCTTCCTCTTTGTGCCTCTCTCTCTAATTGGGTAAACGCAATATCTGTAATTAACACGTTCCATCTCAATGACATCACCAACTATTTGCATAATAATGCATAATGAAAATAATGAATGGGGGGGGAGGGGTCTCCTGGCATTTTTGTAGACGCTTTGTTGTTGCGTGCTAATTCCAATAATGAATCAACTCTTGGTAAACGAGCAGGCGGGCTAATTACTGAACATGGCTAAAGGGTAGAGGCATCGAGAGTTTATCCATTTACATCTATTCAAGCCAACACACACACACACACACACACACACACACACACTTTGATGGAAGGTAATTGCAGTGCCCTATGACACATGATAAGGAAAAAGAGAGAGGGGTCAAGACATAGATAAGAATGGCGTGGCTGTGATTTGTGACTGTGAAGACCGATATCGATTCCGATATTTTTTTAACTGACGCGGCCGATAGCGGATATTTTGTGGCGATATTCAATATATTTTAAATTTGAAAATTTCTATGCAAAAAAATAAACAAGACAACTATTAATAGAGTAAATCCATTTTTAATGAAATGCTTGAATAAACAAAATTAGCAAAGAGAATATTGCAAATGCAAAATAAAAGTGCCCTGAGAGTAACAGCATTATAAACAATCTGAAGTCATATTTCTGACACAAACATATGCAGACAAAGCATATACGTCCTCATTTTAAATTTTTGGAAAAAATAAATAAATAGGCCTAAACACTACTTTCTGAATAGCCACTAGAGGGCAGAACTGGCCAACTCCTGGAACCTCTTTCATAAAAAGCAGCTAGAGAATAACCTCTTTCATATTGGAGAGGAAAGACATGGACACACCGATATCCAATATTAAAAAAAAAGGCAGTTATGCGCCCGATATTGGTAAACCGATAAATCGATCGAACTCGATTTATCGGTTGAAAATATAAATTTTCAATTGTTGCTTTTTCTGTGTTCTAATAATTTAAGTGAAATGTATTTGGTGTAACTTTTTTTGCTCATAGAAATTGTATAGGGTTTCTCATTTGTACCACACTTTGTGTAGGCGTGGCCTTTTTGCCACATCGTCGCCATTCTTATGTATGTAAAATTGAGAGAGTGAAAGAGAAGAGCACTTCCTCCTGCATTTTAGTAACTATGAAGTAAGACAAACTTATCTTCCTTAATTTACATGTAATCATGTTGAGTACCTTTCCCCAAATGAAGAGCAACAATATCTGTTGTCAACAACAATATCTGAGTGCCACACTTGCAGCAAAATGTGTATTCTCCTGCCACTGTGTCATTAACAGTGGAGTAAAAAGAGATGCATATGCAAATCTGTTCTTATGAATTTGCCCACTAATTGACTGATTGATTTGATATTATTCAACCATTTGTTGTTGATGTCAATGTTTTCATGGTTGACTGAATGGTTATATTTGTCATTTTCCTTTGGCAACAAGCACTTTGTATTTCATGTCAGTAACACACATTTGAATTGACATTGAAAACTGAAAGAGAAAGAGAGAGAGACTGGGAAGATGAGAGGCTGCAGTACAGTCCAGTACCAATAAAACCCTTAACTGGTTGTGCAGGCCCCATATTGGGATCCCATTTAGCAGCTTCTTCAGCCTCCCTCAGGCCATTGCTGACATTTCCCAAAGTCCAATTTCGTTCGGAGACACAGGCCATGCATGCTCATGTGGCATTTCCACACACATACACACAAACACTCTGACATTTGTTTGGACACACACACTCGCACCCACACACAGTATCGGGGTAATGCAGTCTAGGATCTCCAGCAAGATAAGATGCTCCCTTTTAAGCATGTATACAAAGCCTTTAGAGTCAAGCACATCACCAAACTCGATCAGTGTGTTACCACTCATTGCCTCCAGCATAGATGACTATAGATGTGGTGGCCATGGTAACCCACTGGGGAAGTCACACCCCATTTTTGCTGGCGCTGGGTTTCCTGTCTGGAACCAGTTAAATCCTCCCCTGGGATCTGCCATTTACCAGATAAATAGAAGATTTTGATACTAGATGATGAGTTTAAAAAGAAAAAAGGAGGGTTCTCCAAGGAGTCTTTGGTTACACTAATGAAACTATAGCAAAAGTTCAATCAGGATGACTGCTTTCTTACATACGCTTTCTCTAGTCTAGTTATAGATTCGCACTGTCAACTTTCCTCACTGTCAGCTTTCATTTGCTGCTTCTGCTATTCACATTTATCTAATCATAGCTCTTCACACATTCTGTGAACCAATCATCGCGCTGCTGCCAGAATTTAAACCGCTTGTTGCTCGACTACCTTTGGCTGTCACTTCAGTACAGCTGTTATGCACCCCACCTCCACCCCACCACCTTCTGTGTTGATCATATCCAACTCCTCAGAGCGACATCCATCTCCAGGGTCAAGTCCATCGTGCTCTTCAGAGGGCAATCCAACACTACAACTCCTGGATCAAGTCCAGCTGACTCTTCAGAGGGAGATCCATCTCCAGGGTCAAGTCCATCCTGCTCTTCAGAGGGCGATCCAACACTACAACTCCTGGATCAAGTCCAGCTGACTCTTCAGAGGGAGATCCAACTCCAGGGTCAAGTCCATCCTGCTCTTCAGAGGGCGATCCAACACTACAACTCCTGGATCAAGTCCAGCTGACTCTTCAGAGGGAAATCCAACTCCAGGGTCAAGTCCTTCCTGCTCTTCAGAGGGAGATCCAACGCCGCAACTCCTGGATCAAGTCCAGCTGACTCTTCAGAGGGAGATCCAACTCCTGGATCAAGTCCAGCTGATTCTTCAGAGGGAGATCCAACTCCTGGATCAAGTCCAGCTGACTCTTCAGAGGGAGATCCAACTCCTGGATCAAGTCCAGCTGACTCTTCAGAGGGAGATCCAACTCCTGGATCAAGTCCAGCTGACTCTTCAGAGGAGATCCAACTCCTGGATCAAGTCCAGCTGGCTCTTCAGAGGGAGATTCCAACTCCAGGTTCAAGTCCATCCAGCTCTTCAGAGGAAGATCCAACTCCAGGGTCAAGTCCATCTGGCTCTTCAGAGGGAGATCCAACTCCTGGATCAAGTCCAGCTGACTCTTCAGAGGGAGAACCAACTTCAGGAACGAGGTTCCATTAGTCACCTGTGGAAGTCCACCTCCACAGTCCTCTCACCACCACCAGCGTCTAGACTTCATCGGGGGAAATTTATCACATGCCACCCCATGAAGATCATTTCATGATGGGGTCTAATCACCAAGCCCATCTTGCATCTTCCACTTAGTCTCTCCTGATTGAAAAGGTTGTAGAACCATAATGACTCAAAAAACCCTCTTGATTTGTTAAAATAAAAGCTAGTAAATCAGAATAAAAAAAGTTATTGTAATCATGCTGGTTTAACGGGAGCGTTTTTTCTTTTCTTTAGTGGTTCTTTACATTGTAAAGGTTCTATGTAGAACCATTTCTCAAAAAATTCTCTACAGCATCATAAAGGGTTCTGCTGTGGTACAAATCTAAAGAACCATTTTCTAGTAGTGTATAGAATTATTTTTGTTAAAAGTGTGTGTGTGAGTGAACATTTGTCTTTTATCAGTAAACAACTCCTGCGTAGATATGTACTGGCTGTTCGCTGAGTGGGAAACACCCAGGACTGCTGCTTCTGTGGATAAGCAAAGTTGGCAAACTAACTGTTGTCTCACTGCAGCGTTGGCAAAAAAAAGGGTTAAAAACTGAGCTAATCTGTAAGGACCAAGCATTGTGTGCAATGAGCGCAAAGTCTGAAATACTACGTGTTGTGGATGTGAATTAGCTAGTTCAAGATAATGTTCCTCAACTGCAAATTTATTGACAATAAATTGACAATCATGTGACAATACCACGATTGGACATGCCAGAATTGGACACGTCATTTTCACTGCTAATGGTTAACTGTAGGCAAGTAAAGCAACTTTTGGTAAAGGTGGTTAAATTATGGTTAAGGTTAAGGAACTAAAATATCTTTGGTTAAGGTTTGGGTTGGGGTTTCACTCACGGTGGAAATCTTCTTGGTATGAGTTGGGAATTGGACCTGGGTCCATTGGAGTTGAAGGCAAATGCCTATGCCCATCCCCCACCCCGACTCACAGCACCCTGTGCTCTCTACCACATTATTTCTAGTCACACTAACTCCTGTTTCTAGTCGTGCCTCCTACACATAATCCTTTTGTGGTGGGAAAATGTATTTCCCTCACTCTCTGCATGGAGCACGTATTTGCGTTTTTTTTTTAAAACGGAGCTCATTTCGGAAAATTTAAGGAGATCAGGCTGACCAAAAAAGGATTAAAAATTGAGCTAATCGCTAACGACCAGGCAGAAACGGGTTAAAGACTAAACCGAATCAAGAAAGGGTAAAAAAAAACTGAGCTAATTGCCAAGGACTGAGTGTACAGGGAAGAGAGGGAGTGTAGGGACTGGATATAAACTTGATCTAGGCTACCAGCATCCCCCCCCCCCCCACCACTGCATCACGGCACACTAGAGAAGGGAGAAGGAATTAGTCGCTACTAGCTGTTTGTAAGATGTATGTGTGTGCGTGAGTCTGTCCCACTTCTCTAGGGTCTCCATGATACACCACTAAATAGTGTAAAATGGAGGTCAGGCTTTGATGTGCACTTATGTGATCTGTGGTGATGTGGTGGAATGTGACACTTTGGCCTTGCACGCACACACACATACACACAGGCCCAGTGGAATTTTATCTCACATTAGCATACCGTTGTCTACTTGATTCCAATGGGCTCCATGACCCACTGGAGCCCCTTTATAGAACTGGTTTATATACCAATACAATGACCTTCTAATTATGGCAGCTCGCCACGCACGCTAGATAGGGTTGTCATCGAGCCGTGGTTCCCATGGTCGTTCCCATGATATCTTCATCCATTGCCTGAAGATAAATGGCAATTTCACAGTGGAAATAAGTGGCCATTTTTGGGTAGGCAGTTGGCAACGCAACTCTCTAAATCTTAGACAAACAAAGAGTGTCATGGGAGAGTCGTATTATGATCGAGACTAAAGCCAACATATGCTTTTTAGGTACAGGCATGCTGGGTAATGTGTACTCAACCCGTATGTGAAGCCACGGCTGCTGAGACATGCTCTTTCCCGTTCAGAGAGCTAGCCGGCTCCAGCTATGGGGCTTCTCATCACAGGGCTTGTAAACTTTACATCCTGGATATTTGCAGCTATTATCTATGTTCCCTCTGAATATCTTTCAGCTTAGGGCATTTCCTTCAGGCACCGGTTTAGAACCAAGCTGTAACGCTACACTGCAAAAAAATATGAAGGCAGTTCAGCTTCAAAACATAAGTTTCCTTGCTGCTTTAAAATTGTGAGTTGACTGAAGTAGTACTGAATAGTTAGGTCAAAGATCATTAGTTAGTTGTTCTAATGTAGAAAAGCTAACTGAGTGAACTGAAGACAATAAGTTCAATCAACAAATGTCTAGTCATGCTGATTCCTGTTTCCAAGTTGAATGCATTAATTGATGAACTGAAATCCAGTGTTATTTATTTTTTCACAAGGTTTAAGTTCAACTTCCTCTTGTATCACATGATTAACACACAGCTCAGCATATAGTCTGCAGCTGCAATACACTTACTTATAGTGGATTGTACTTTCCATGTGCATCAGAGAGAAACTTACTTGAATGTGAATTCCCAGATACATAGATAAGATAGATAGTAGATTTTATCATGGTTTTGTATTTATTTATTTTTTTTAATCAGAAAATTGACCTATGATTCACCAAACATACATACATAACAAGTCTCTATCCTGTAACTTCATTCAAACCAGAAGAAGGAAGAGTTTCTGGAGAGTTAAACCGAATGCAATGCATACTGGGAAGTCTGCTAATAAACTAACAGTGTTGAGTTTAGTGAATGCTTTATAAGGCGTTCTTTCAACTCGTAATTTTAAGTCACAAGATGTGAACTCATGATTTTAAGTCATGCAGCTCATAACCAGCACTTTTAAGTTGAAATTGCACGTCTATATACATTGTGTTAATGGATAAAGATGAGTTGATTTCACTAAATTGCACTATGAGTTTTTACAGTGCGTATCTTTTGTATGGGAAAGTTACCACTGGTCTACAATCACAGTGCAGTGTAGCTAGGGGTGATGCACACACAGACTTCTTGAAATAATAAATGTTTCCAGCCCTGACGTGTTTTGTAGACCAAGGCACTATAAAAATAAACTATAACTATAAAATGAAACATCCTATGTGGTCACAATGTTCTTAATTTGTGAGCGTTGCGTCAACATTAGGAATTCCAAGTGCTGTCAGTTGACAGTTGTTTTGAATTTTGGTGATTTTTTATATATCTCAGCTTTCACAAAATCCATTGGCCTTGCTTGTGTTAATTGGGGCTAAATCTTTTCAGAATCGAATGTGTCTGCTCGTAATATGCTTTCTGTACCATAGTCAAATACTTGAAACAGAACAGTTAAAAAAAAAAGAGTGCTAGAGAAACCTCACAAAGAAACCTCTATCAGGAGTAGGGTTGCAAAGGGGTGGAAAATTTCCGGTAAATTTCCGGAAAGTTTCCGGTAAATTTCCATGGGAAGTTAAGCTGGGGAATTTTGGAAATATTCCAAATTGGAAACTTTCCATGGGAATTATGGGAATTTATGGGAATTTATGGGAATTTATGGGAATTAACTGGGAATTGAGGGTAATTTAATGGAAAGGTATCATATCCAAGCATAAATATTTGTTTTGTTATAAGCAGACATCCATCCAAAATAATACAATTAAAACAGATTTATTTGTAAGTAGAACTTTATCAAGTGTTAAATATTTTATTGAACAATCAATTCTTTCATTGAAGAACAAAAACATGAATGTTGAGTTAAATATTACTCATCCCCCCGACCCAACCCATTCAAAAATTAACAAAAATGCACAGGAATGCACAGTGCATGTAGGGGGCGTGGTCTCAACAGCCCTGCAGTAAGCAGTGTGCTATGTGTGCATGTGACTGAGGAATAGCATAGATATTCAACTGTACTTGCATGATATCTGGTTGTTTTAGTCAGGATTATGCTAAAATATATTTTCCCCAACTATATTTAAGTTCCCTATTAAGAGCATACCTTCAATTTAGTAAATTCCTGGTTTATTCCCGTTTATTCCCATAAATTCCCGTTAATTCCCATAAATTCCCGTTAATTCCCATGGAAAGTTTCCAACTTTGAAAATTCCCGGAATTTTGCAACCCTAATCAGGAGGAAACTTAAAAAGAACCAGAGTTGATATTTACCAGCCAATCATGAATCTCAAAGGAGCAATGCTAATCTTTAATCAGTTTAGTCTTTTAAGATCATAATGACCAAGATGACTTTGGGATTTGTGTAGCTAATACTCCAAGATTAGTAATTCTACTATAATTAGTCTGCTTACATGCCTCTATTAATTGTTCAAAATGACCATCCATGCTGTGAACACTATCCTAATATTAGCTTCTACTCATGATTTGTCTTGTGTTTACCACTTCAAGAGATGCCCCCCCCCCCCCCCCCCCCCTCTGTATCGAGAAGTATATTTGCTTAAAAGCTGTTTTCTTCTCTCTGTTTTTCCTCTGCAGTGTTGGTCGAAGAGAAGAGGAAGTCAGCGGATCATGTTTACATCCCTGTTTACATGGTAACTGAAGAGAACATGCACTTCCGGGTCAGGAGTTAACCTCAGATCATCCATCTCCTACACCTGCCGCCTCTGAGACCTACACTACCCACATATCCTGTGCACCTGCAACAGGACTTCCTGGTGTGACTCTATTTATCAATCTTAGCACGAACCAATTCTTAGATTTAAAAAAAAAAAAAAAAAAAAACATTTGGTGGACCGCGTACAAGTCATTTTTGAAGAAATAACACAGCGCCGCGATCAAGAAGACCAAAATGGCCAACAACACGGCGGACCACCCTCCGGGGAATTCGGTGGCCGAGGGCAACCACGAGGGGGATTTTGGTGTGACCGTGATGGACCTGAGGGACCTGATGGAGCTGAGAAGCGGCGAGGCTGTGGCCAAGATTGGGGACTCCTACGGAGACGTGCAGGGGATCTGCCGCCGCCTCAAAACATCGCCTATTGAAGGTAAGACATGTGTACCCACAACACACCACACGCCCACCCATCAGTCCCACTGCAGATAGATTGTGGACACTACAAGATCTTATAGAAAAATTGCTGTAAAATCAGGAAATTCACAATAGGGCTTCTGTATTAGTCCTAATTGTGTTTCTTGAATATTTTCAATTGAAGCCCTGTTTTTAATCGGGTCATTTCATATCAAACTTAAGTATTTCGTCTTTCAGAAATAAGGTTAGTCACACTGGAATAATATACATGAGGAAAAATGTACAATAATATGAAAACATTAAGGTGTAACCCAGTACAAATACTGTCAAAGCATGAAAAAGTCCACTGTCACATCCGTGAGAAGTGAGCAAGGTTTCACTTCCTTCTTGGCTGCTTTCTTCAGCTGGATGTTTTTTGTGAACGATCACCTGGGTCAGTCATGTGAAATATGAGTTGCCCTACTCCATGGTTCCATTCAGCAGCCACTCTGTCTAATGAGGTATGAATGTTTGCTAATTAGCTTTCCTAATTATCCAGGTGAAGCTGTGCTGCTCCCATTGGATGGGCGATTGTGCCCGTCAACATGATACTGATTAATACTTTTATGCTCTATGTATAAGTTCGACTTGATGGCATTTTGCTCAGTCCTCTCTTGTCCAAAGCACAAACTAGTGTACCTATTAACAGCAGTAGGGCTGGGCGATAATTCAATATTATCGTTTATTGTCTTTCAGTGGAATCATATCGTGATGACATGAAGATATTTTGATATCGTGACACACATTTCTGCTGTCTAAATTGATGATGACAAGCATATTTTACTTAAAAACTCTCATAAAATGAGGTATAGTAGGAATATTATTTGAATATTTCTGTTTTGTTTGACATCACACCTAACATTACCATTCGGTTCAATGAGATGAACATTAATTTGATTATTTAACGTGATTTTGCATACATGAACCATATCGTGATATATATTGATATCGAGAAAAATCCTTATGATTATCATGATATTGATTTCAACCATATCGCCCAGCCCTACCCTGAGCCTTACCAAGAACAGGCCGTTTCTGTGTCCGTGTCTTTAAGGCTCATTAATATTAACGACCCCTCCGTTACGTGAGACGCCGCGGCCCGGCGGCTACAGGTAGGGAAAACTCTCCGGTAATAAACGATGACAACCGCTCAACCGCTTTGAAAAAAACACTTTGTTAGTCTATTATTTCTTACAAAAATGATAATGAGCGAACCTTTGTGACATCACAAAGTTACGGATCTCTCAGAGAGATGCTGGAAAATGAACGTGGAGAAATGGATTGAGAGTGTTTTTGGTTCATGACACCACACACACAGCTTTGGATGGACAGAAAGACACAAAATAAAACTCTGGACAGTGAAGAATATGGAGCTTTTAAGCTTCAAAAGCATAGAGGCTGTATATTCATTATGCTCATTATGCTCATTATGCTCATTATGCGCCGTTGTTTATTTCTGCCACTCTGGAAGCCCATTTCTTCCCTCTGTTTTATGACAATATTAAGAATCATGATTTCACCACAGTATGACTTCATTTAAAGACGATATGCGGTAATATTGACTTGTCACTATATGTGTTTAGTTGTCTATATCAGTGGTTCTCAACGTGGGGTCCGGGGACCACCAGGGGTCCTTGAGGGCATCCCAGGGGGTCCCCAGCAAATTGATGAATCGTTAAACTTCATTATTTCATTTACAAGAACAATTATAGAATGTAGGAGACTGACTGTTTTGATCATAGTTTCTCTGTTATCTCTCTCCCTACAATACAGATAGTCATGGAGTTCTGGACAAAATCAAATCTGACAGTAAAAATATTCTCAGATTTGGTTCCGAGGGACAAAATCTCATCAAATGGGGGGGTCCGTGGCCCTGATCTGGACTAAATTAGGGGTCCTTGATATGAAAAAGGTTGAGAACCACTGGTCTATATGTCCAACTATAGAGGAGTGATGTAAACTTGATAAATTGAAAAGTGGATGATTTGTTTGTGTTTTTCAGATGCTGGCGTCTTCCTCCCCCTCCTCTACAGGTCAACTGTCACAGCTAGGAGCCAGTTTATATGGCCCTCAGAGTAAGACCAACACACACACACACACACACACACACACACACACAGCCCTCCTATTGATCCATCTCCTGTCCGTTCTCTCACACCGAGCTGCTTTGATGAGAAACGCTGGAAAAGTTTCTCTCTCTGGTGGAAGTTTGGGTGCTTTGGATAGAAAACGGAGCTCAGAAAGAATCGAATTGCCATTATTTGACAGAATATGGCACATGTGAAAGTTTTTCTTGTCATAATTTTTTTCAGAAGTTTAAAATAGTTTAAAGAAAAGTGATTTTGTTAAAAAACTAG
>NW_027284552.1:0-25212 GCF_046629955.1 Centroberyx affinis | reverse complement strand
CTCACTGTGTTCAGTCAGTTTGGGAGCCAGATCTCAGAAATGTGTGGCGCGGCCCATTTCGCCGTCCCTCTCCTCCAATCTCGCTGCTCTCACTGTCTTCAGTCAGTTTGTGAGCCGGCAGCCATTTCAGCCTTTTCGGTCGGAGAAATGTGTGGCGCGGCCAAATTCGCCGTCCCTCACTCAAGTCGCGCTGCTCTCACTGTGTTCAGTCAGTTTGGGAGCCAGATCTCAGAAATGTGTGGCGCGGCCCATTTCGCCGTCCCTCTCCTCCAATCTCGCTGCTCTCACTGTCTTCAGTCAGTTTGTGAGCCGGCAGCCATTTCAGCCTTTTCGGTCGGAGAAATGTGTGGCGCGGCCAAATTCGCCGTCCCTCACTCAAGTCGCGCTGCTCTCACTGTGTTCAGTCAGTTTGGGAGCCAGATCTCAGAAATGTGTGGCGCGGCCCATTTCGCCGTCCCTCTCCTCCAATCTCGCTGCTCTCACTGTCTTCAGTCAGTTTGTGAGCCGGCAGCCATTTCAGCCTTTTCGGTCGGAGAAATGTGTGGCGCGGCCAAATTCGCCGTCCCTCACTCAAGTCGCGCTGCTCTCACTGTGTTCAGTCAGTTTGGGAGCCAGATCTCAGAAATGTGTGGCGCGGCCCATTTCGCCGTCCCTCTCCTCCAATCTCGCTGCTCTCACTGTCTTCAGTCAGTTTGTGAGCCGGCAGCCATTTCAGCCTTTTCGGTCGGAGAAATGTGTGGCGCGGCCAAATTCGCCGTCCCTCACTCAAGTCGCGCTGCTCTCACTGTGTTCAGTCAGTTTGGGAGCCAGATCTCAGAAATGTGTGGCGCGGCCCATTTCGCCGTCCCTCTCCTCCAATCTCGCTGCTCTCACTGTCTTCAGTCAGTTTGTGAGCCGGCAGCCATTTCAGCCTTTTCGGTCGGAGAAATGTGTGGCGCGGCCAAATTCGCCGTCCCTCACTCAAGTCGCGCTGCTCTCACTGTGTTCAGTCAGTTTGGGAGCCAGATCTCAGAAATGTGTGGCGCGGCCCATTTCGCCGTCCCTCTCCTCCAATCTCGCTGCTCTCACTGTCTTCAGTCAGTTTGTGAGCCGGCAGCCATTTCAGCCTTTTCGGTCGGAGAAATGTGTGGCGCGGCCAAATTCGCCGTCCCTCACTCAAGTCGCGCTGCTCTCACTGTGTTCAGTCAGTTTGGGAGCCAGATCTCAGAAATGTGTGGCGCGGCCCATTTCGCCGTCCCTCTCCTCCAATCTCGCTGCTCTCACTGTCTTCAGTCAGTTTGTGAGCCGGCAGCCATTTCAGCCTTTTCGGTCGGAGAAATGTGTGGCGCGGCCAAATTCGCCGTCCCTCACTCAAGTCGCGCTGCTCTCACTGTGTTCAGTCAGTTTGGGAGCCAGATCTCAGAAATGTGTGGCGCGGCCCATTTCGCCGTCCCTCTCCTCCAATCTCGCTGCTCTCACTGTCTTCAGTCAGTTTGTGAGCCGGCAGCCATTTCAGCCTTTTCGGTCGGAGAAATGTGTGGCGCGGCCAAATTCGCCGTCCCTCACTCAAGTCGCGCTGCTCTCACTGTGTTCAGTCAGTTTGGGAGCCAGATCTCAGAAATGTGTGGCGCGGCCCATTTCGCCGTCCCTCTCCTCCAATCTCGCTGCTCTCACTGTCTTCAGTCAGTTTGTGAGCCGGCAGCCATTTCAGCCTTTTCGGTCGGAGAAATGTGTGGCGCGGCCAAATTCGCCGTCCCTCACTCAAGTCGCGCTGCTCTCACTGTGTTCAGTCAGTTTGGGAGCCAGATCTCAGAAATGTGTGGCGCGGCCCATTTCGCCGTCCCTCTCCTCCAATCTCGCTGCTCTCACTGTCTTCAGTCAGTTTGTGAGCCGGCAGCCATTTCAGCCTTTTCGGTCGGAGAAATGTGTGGCGCGGCCAAATTCGCCGTCCCTCACTCAAGTCGCGCTGCTCTCACTGTGTTCAGTCAGTTTGGGAGCCAGATCTCAGAAATGTGTGGCGCGGCCCATTTCGCCGTCCCTCTCCTCCAATCTCGCTGCTCTCACTGTCTTCAGTCAGTTTGTGAGCCGGCAGCCATTTCAGCCTTTTCGGTCGGAGAAATGTGTGGCGCGGCCAAATTCGCCGTCCCTCACTCAAGTCGCGCTGCTCTCACTGTGTTCAGTCAGTTTGGGAGCCAGATCTCAGAAATGTGTGGCGCGGCCCATTTCGCCGTCCCTCTCCTCCAATCTCGCTGCTCTCACTGTCTTCAGTCAGTTTGTGAGCCGGCAGCCATTTCAGCCTTTTCGGTCGGAGAAATGTGTGGCGCGGCCAAATTCGCCGTCCCTCACTCAAGTCGCGCTGCTCTCACTGTGTTCAGTCAGTTTGGGAGCCAGATCTCAGAAATGTGTGGCGCGGCCCATTTCGCCGTCCCTCTCCTCCAATCTCGCTGCTCTCACTGTCTTCAGTCAGTTTGTGAGCCGGCAGCCATTTCAGCCTTTTCGGTCGGAGAAATGTGTGGCGCGGCCAAATTCGCCGTCCCTCACTCAAGTCGCGCTGCTCTCACTGTGTTCAGTCAGTTTGGGAGCCAGATCTCAGAAATGTGTGGCGCGGCCCATTTCGCCGTCCCTCTCCTCCAATCTCGCTGCTCTCACTGTCTTCAGTCAGTTTGTGAGCCGGCAGCCATTTCAGCCTTTTCGGTCGGAGAAATGTGTGGCGCGGCCAAATTCGCCGTCCCTCACTCAAGTCGCGCTGCTCTCACTGTGTTCAGTCAGTTTGGGAGCCAGATCTCAGAAATGTGTGGCGCGGCCCATTTCGCCGTCCCTCTCCTCCAATCTCGCTGCTCTCACTGTCTTCAGTCAGTTTGTGAGCCGGCAGCCATTTCAGCCTTTTCGGTCGGAGAAATGTGTGGCGCGGCCAAATTCGCCGTCCCTCACTCAAGTCGCGCTGCTCTCACTGTGTTCAGTCAGTTTGGGAGCCAGATCTCAGAAATGTGTGGCGCGGCCCATTTCGCCGTCCCTCTCCTCCAATCTCGCTGCTCTCACTGTCTTCAGTCAGTTTGTGAGCCGGCAGCCATTTCAGCCTTTTCGGTCGGAGAAATGTGTGGCGCGGCCAAATTCGCCGTCCCTCACTCAAGTCGCGCTGCTCTCACTGTGTTCAGTCAGTTTGGGAGCCAGATCTCAGAAATGTGTGGCGCGGCCCATTTCGCCGTCCCTCTCCTCCAATCTCGCTGCTCTCACTGTCTTCAGTCAGTTTGTGAGCCGGCAGCCATTTCAGCCTTTTCGGTCGGAGAAATGTGTGGCGCGGCCAAATTCGCCGTCCCTCACTCAAGTCGCGCTGCTCTCACTGTGTTCAGTCAGTTTGGGAGCCAGATCTCAGAAATGTGTGGCGCGGCCCATTTCGCCGTCCCTCTCCTCCAATCTCGCTGCTCTCACTGTCTTCAGTCAGTTTGTGAGCCGGCAGCCATTTCAGCCTTTTCGGTCGGAGAAATGTGTGGCGCGGCCAAATTCGCCGTCCCTCACTCAAGTCGCGCTGCTCTCACTGTGTTCAGTCAGTTTGGGAGCCAGATCTCAGAAATGTGTGGCGCGGCCCATTTCGCCGTCCCTCTCCTCCAATCTCGCTGCTCTCACTGTCTTCAGTCAGTTTGTGAGCCGGCAGCCATTTCAGCCTTTTCGGTCGGAGAAATGTGTGGCGCGGCCAAATTCGCCGTCCCTCACTCAAGTCGCGCTGCTCTCACTGTGTTCAGTCAGTTTGGGAGCCAGATCTCAGAAATGTGTGGCGCGGCCCATTTCGCCGTCCCTCTCCTCCAATCTCGCTGCTCTCACTGTCTTCAGTCAGTTTGTGAGCCGGCAGCCATTTCAGCCTTTTCGGTCGGAGAAATGTGTGGCGCGGCCAAATTCGCCGTCCCTCACTCAAGTCGCGCTGCTCTCACTGTGTTCAGTCAGTTTGGGAGCCAGATCTCAGAAATGTGTGGCGCGGCCCATTTCGCCGTCCCTCTCCTCCAATCTCGCTGCTCTCACTGTCTTCAGTCAGTTTGTGAGCCGGCAGCCATTTCAGCCTTTTCGGTCGGAGAAATGTGTGGCGCGGCCAAATTCGCCGTCCCTCACTCAAGTCGCGCTGCTCTCACTGTGTTCAGTCAGTTTGGGAGCCAGATCTCAGAAATGTGTGGCGCGGCCCATTTCGCCGTCCCTCTCCTCCAATCTCGCTGCTCTCACTGTCTTCAGTCAGTTTGTGAGCCGGCAGCCATTTCAGCCTTTTCGGTCGGAGAAATGTGTGGCGCGGCCAAATTCGCCGTCCCTCACTCAAGTCGCGCTGCTCTCACTGTGTTCAGTCAGTTTGGGAGCCAGATCTCAGAAATGTGTGGCGCGGCCCATTTCGCCGTCCCTCTCCTCCAATCTCGCTGCTCTCACTGTCTTCAGTCAGTTTGTGAGCCGGCAGCCATTTCAGCCTTTTCGGTCGGAGAAATGTGTGGCGCGGCCAAATTCGCCGTCCCTCACTCAAGTCGCGCTGCTCTCACTGTGTTCAGTCAGTTTGGGAGCCAGATCTCAGAAATGTGTGGCGCGGCCCATTTCGCCGTCCCTCTCCTCCAATCTCGCTGCTCTCACTGTCTTCAGTCAGTTTGTGAGCCGGCAGCCATTTCAGCCTTTTCGGTCGGAGAAATGTGTGGCGCGGCCAAATTCGCCGTCCCTCACTCAAGTCGCGCTGCTCTCACTGTGTTCAGTCAGTTTGGGAGCCAGATCTCAGAAATGTGTGGCGCGGCCCATTTCGCCGTCCCTCTCCTCCAATCTCGCTGCTCTCACTGTCTTCAGTCAGTTTGTGAGCCGGCAGCCATTTCAGCCTTTTCGGTCGGAGAAATGTGTGGCGCGGCCAAATTCGCCGTCCCTCACTCAAGTCGCGCTGCTCTCACTGTGTTCAGTCAGTTTGGGAGCCAGATCTCAGAAATGTGTGGCGCGGCCCATTTCGCCGTCCCTCTCCTCCAATCTCGCTGCTCTCACTGTCTTCAGTCAGTTTGTGAGCCGGCAGCCATTTCAGCCTTTTCGGTCGGAGAAATGTGTGGCGCGGCCAAATTCGCCGTCCCTCACTCAAGTCGCGCTGCTCTCACTGTGTTCAGTCAGTTTGGGAGCCAGATCTCAGAAATGTGTGGCGCGGCCCATTTCGCCGTCCCTCTCCTCCAATCTCGCTGCTCTCACTGTCTTCAGTCAGTTTGTGAGCCGGCAGCCATTTCAGCCTTTTCGGTCGGAGAAATGTGTGGCGCGGCCAAATTCGCCGTCCCTCACTCAAGTCGCGCTGCTCTCACTGTGTTCAGTCAGTTTGGGAGCCAGATCTCAGAAATGTGTGGCGCGGCCCATTTCGCCGTCCCTCTCCTCCAATCTCGCTGCTCTCACTGTCTTCAGTCAGTTTGTGAGCCGGCAGCCATTTCAGCCTTTTCGGTCGGAGAAATGTGTGGCGCGGCCAAATTCGCCGTCCCTCACTCAAGTCGCGCTGCTCTCACTGTGTTCAGTCAGTTTGGGAGCCAGATCTCAGAAATGTGTGGCGCGGCCCATTTCGCCGTCCCTCTCCTCCAATCTCGCTGCTCTCACTGTCTTCAGTCAGTTTGTGAGCCGGCAGCCATTTCAGCCTTTTCGGTCGGAGAAATGTGTGGCGCGGCCAAATTCGCCGTCCCTCACTCAAGTCGCGCTGCTCTCACTGTGTTCAGTCAGTTTGGGAGCCAGATCTCAGAAATGTGTGGCGCGGCCCATTTCGCCGTCCCTCTCCTCCAATCTCGCTGCTCTCACTGTCTTCAGTCAGTTTGTGAGCCGGCAGCCATTTCAGCCTTTTCGGTCGGAGAAATGTGTGGCGCGGCCAAATTCGCCGTCCCTCACTCAAGTCGCGCTGCTCTCACTGTGTTCAGTCAGTTTGGGAGCCAGATCTCAGAAATGTGTGGCGCGGCCCATTTCGCCGTCCCTCTCCTCCAATCTCGCTGCTCTCACTGTCTTCAGTCAGTTTGTGAGCCGGCAGCCATTTCAGCCTTTTCGGTCGGAGAAATGTGTGGCGCGGCCAAATTCGCCGTCCCTCACTCAAGTCGCGCTGCTCTCACTGTGTTCAGTCAGTTTGGGAGCCAGATCTCAGAAATGTGTGGCGCGGCCCATTTCGCCGTCCCTCTCCTCCAATCTCGCTGCTCTCACTGTCTTCAGTCAGTTTGTGAGCCGGCAGCCATTTCAGCCTTTTCGGTCGGAGAAATGTGTGGCGCGGCCAAATTCGCCGTCCCTCACTCAAGTCGCGCTGCTCTCACTGTGTTCAGTCAGTTTGGGAGCCAGATCTCAGAAATGTGTGGCGCGGCCCATTTCGCCGTCCCTCTCCTCCAATCTCGCTGCTCTCACTGTCTTCAGTCAGTTTGTGAGCCGGCAGCCATTTCAGCCTTTTCGGTCGGAGAAATGTGTGGCGCGGCCAAATTCGCCGTCCCTCACTCAAGTCGCGCTGCTCTCACTGTGTTCAGTCAGTTTGGGAGCCAGATCTCAGAAATGTGTGGCGCGGCCCATTTCGCCGTCCCTCTCCTCCAATCTCGCTGCTCTCACTGTCTTCAGTCAGTTTGTGAGCCGGCAGCCATTTCAGCCTTTTCGGTCGGAGAAATGTGTGGCGCGGCCAAATTCGCCGTCCCTCACTCAAGTCGCGCTGCTCTCACTGTGTTCAGTCAGTTTGGGAGCCAGATCTCAGAAATGTGTGGCGCGGCCCATTTCGCCGTCCCTCTCCTCCAATCTCGCTGCTCTCACTGTCTTCAGTCAGTTTGTGAGCCGGCAGCCATTTCAGCCTTTTCGGTCGGAGAAATGTGTGGCGCGGCCAAATTCGCCGTCCCTCACTCAAGTCGCGCTGCTCTCACTGTGTTCAGTCAGTTTGGGAGCCAGATCTCAGAAATGTGTGGCGCGGCCCATTTCGCCGTCCCTCTCCTCCAATCTCGCTGCTCTCACTGTCTTCAGTCAGTTTGTGAGCCGGCAGCCATTTCAGCCTTTTCGGTCGGAGAAATGTGTGGCGCGGCCAAATTCGCCGTCCCTCACTCAAGTCGCGCTGCTCTCACTGTGTTCAGTCAGTTTGGGAGCCAGATCTCAGAAATGTGTGGCGCGGCCCATTTCGCCGTCCCTCTCCTCCAATCTCGCTGCTCTCACTGTCTTCAGTCAGTTTGTGAGCCGGCAGCCATTTCAGCCTTTTCGGTCGGAGAAATGTGTGGCGCGGCCAAATTCGCCGTCCCTCACTCAAGTCGCGCTGCTCTCACTGTGTTCAGTCAGTTTGGGAGCCAGATCTCAGAAATGTGTGGCGCGGCCCATTTCGCCGTCCCTCTCCTCCAATCTCGCTGCTCTCACTGTCTTCAGTCAGTTTGTGAGCCGGCAGCCATTTCAGCCTTTTCGGTCGGAGAAATGTGTGGCGCGGCCAAATTCGCCGTCCCTCACTCAAGTCGCGCTGCTCTCACTGTGTTCAGTCAGTTTGGGAGCCAGATCTCAGAAATGTGTGGCGCGGCCCATTTCGCCGTCCCTCTCCTCCAATCTCGCTGCTCTCACTGTCTTCAGTCAGTTTGTGAGCCGGCAGCCATTTCAGCCTTTTCGGTCGGAGAAATGTGTGGCGCGGCCAAATTCGCCGTCCCTCACTCAAGTCGCGCTGCTCTCACTGTGTTCAGTCAGTTTGGGAGCCAGATCTCAGAAATGTGTGGCGCGGCCCATTTCGCCGTCCCTCTCCTCCAATCTCGCTGCTCTCACTGTCTTCAGTCAGTTTGTGAGCCGGCAGCCATTTCAGCCTTTTCGGTCGGAGAAATGTGTGGCGCGGCCAAATTCGCCGTCCCTCACTCAAGTCGCGCTGCTCTCACTGTGTTCAGTCAGTTTGGGAGCCAGATCTCAGAAATGTGTGGCGCGGCCCATTTCGCCGTCCCTCTCCTCCAATCTCGCTGCTCTCACTGTCTTCAGTCAGTTTGTGAGCCGGCAGCCATTTCAGCCTTTTCGGTCGGAGAAATGTGTGGCGCGGCCAAATTCGCCGTCCCTCACTCAAGTCGCGCTGCTCTCACTGTGTTCAGTCAGTTTGGGAGCCAGATCTCAGAAATGTGTGGCGCGGCCCATTTCGCCGTCCCTCTCCTCCAATCTCGCTGCTCTCACTGTCTTCAGTCAGTTTGTGAGCCGGCAGCCATTTCAGCCTTTTCGGTCGGAGAAATGTGTGGCGCGGCCAAATTCGCCGTCCCTCACTCAAGTCGCGCTGCTCTCACTGTGTTCAGTCAGTTTGGGAGCCAGATCTCAGAAATGTGTGGCGCGGCCCATTTCGCCGTCCCTCTCCTCCAATCTCGCTGCTCTCACTGTCTTCAGTCAGTTTGTGAGCCGGCAGCCATTTCAGCCTTTTCGGTCGGAGAAATGTGTGGCGCGGCCAAATTCGCCGTCCCTCACTCAAGTCGCGCTGCTCTCACTGTGTTCAGTCAGTTTGGGAGCCAGATCTCAGAAATGTGTGGCGCGGCCCATTTCGCCGTCCCTCTCCTCCAATCTCGCTGCTCTCACTGTCTTCAGTCAGTTTGTGAGCCGGCAGCCATTTCAGCCTTTTCGGTCGGAGAAATGTGTGGCGCGGCCAAATTCGCCGTCCCTCACTCAAGTCGCGCTGCTCTCACTGTGTTCAGTCAGTTTGGGAGCCAGATCTCAGAAATGTGTGGCGCGGCCCATTTCGCCGTCCCTCTCCTCCAATCTCGCTGCTCTCACTGTCTTCAGTCAGTTTGTGAGCCGGCAGCCATTTCAGCCTTTTCGGTCGGAGAAATGTGTGGCGCGGCCAAATTCGCCGTCCCTCACTCAAGTCGCGCTGCTCTCACTGTGTTCAGTCAGTTTGGGAGCCAGATCTCAGAAATGTGTGGCGCGGCCCATTTCGCCGTCCCTCTCCTCCAATCTCGCTGCTCTCACTGTCTTCAGTCAGTTTGTGAGCCGGCAGCCATTTCAGCCTTTTCGGTCGGAGAAATGTGTGGCGCGGCCAAATTCGCCGTCCCTCACTCAAATCGCGCTGCTCTCACTGTGTTCAGTCAGTTTGGGAGCCAGATCTCAGAAATGTGTGGCGCGGCCCATTTCGCCGTCCCTCTCCTCCAATCTCGCTGCTCTCACTGTCTTCAGTCAGTTTGTGAGCCAGCAGCCATTTCAGCTTATTCAGGCTTTGCCGGTTTTAGAAATGTGTGGCTTGTCCCATTTGACCTTTCCTCACTCAAATCTCACTGTTCTCACTGTATTCAGTCAGTTTGTGAGCCAGCAGGCCATTTCAGCTTATTCTGGCGTTGCCGGTGTCAGAAATGTGTGGCGGCAGTGAAATTTGATTTCCTCACTCAAATATCACTGTTTTCACTGTATTCAGTCAGTTTGTGAGCCAGCAGGCCATTTCAGCTTATTCTGGCTTTGCCGGTGTCAGAAATGTGTGGCGGCAGTGAGATTTGATTTCCTCACTCAAATCTCACTGTTCTCACTGTATTCAGTCAGTTTGTGAGCCAGCAGGCCATTTCAGCTTATTCTGGCTTTGCCGGTGTCAGAAATGTGTGGCGGAAGTGAGATTTGATTTCCTCACTCAAATATCACTGTTCTCACTGTATTCAGTCAGTTTGTGAGCCAGCAGGCCATTTCAGCTTATTCAGGCTTTGCTGGTTTCAGAAATGTGTGGCTTGTCCCATTTGACCTTTCCTTACTCAAATCTCACTGTTCTCACTGTATTCAGTCAGTTTGTGAGCCAGCAGGCCATTTCAGCTTATTCTGGCGTTGCCGGTGTCAGAAATGTGTGGCGGCAGTGAAATTTGATTTCCTCACTCAAATATCACTGTTTTCACTGTATTCAGTCAGTTTGTGAGCCAGCAGGCCATTTCAGCTTATTCTGGCTTTGCCGGTGTCAGAAATGTGTGGCGGCAGTGAGATTTGATTTCCTCACTCAAATATCACTGTTCTCACTGTATTCAGTCAGTTTGTGAGCCAGCAGGCCATTTCAGCTTATTCTGGCTTTGCCGGTGTCAGAAATGTGTGGCGGCAGTGAGATTTGATTTCCTCACTCAAATATCACTGTTCTCACTGTATTCAGTCAGTTTGTGAGCCAGCAGGCCATTTCAGCTTATTCAGGCTTTGCTGGTTTCAGAAATGTGTGGCTTGTCACATTTGACCTTTCCTCACTCAAATCTCACTGTTCTCACTGTATTCAGTCAGTTTGTGAGCCAGCAGGCCATTTCAGCTTATTCAGGCTTTGCTGGTTTCAGAAATGTGTGGCTTGTCCCATTTGACCTTTCCTTACTCAGATCTCACTGTTCTCACTGTATTCAGTCAGTTTGTGAGCCAGCAGGCCATTTCAGCTTATTCTGGCGTTGCCGGTGTCAGAAATGTGTGGCGGCAGTGAAATTTGATTTCCTCACTCAAATATCACTGTTTTCACTGTATTCAGTCAGTTTGTGAGCCAGCAGGCCATTTCAGCTTATTCTGGCTTTGCCGGTGTCAGAAATGTGTGGCGGCAGTGAGATTTGATTTCCTCACTCAAATATCACTGTTCTCACTGTATTCAGTCAGTTTGTGAGCCAGCAGGCCATTTCAGCTTATTCAGGCTTTGCTGGTTTCAGAAATGTGTGGCTTGTCACATTTGACCTTTCCTTACTCAAATCTCACTGTTCTCACTGTATTCAGTCAGTTTGTGAGCCAGCAGGCCATTTCAGCTTATTCTGGCGTTGCCGGTGTCAGAAATGTGTGGCGGCAGTGAAATTTGACTTCCTCACTCAAATATCACTGTTTTCACTGTATTCAGTCAGTTTGTGAGCCAGCAGGCCATTTCAGCTTATTCTGGCTTTGCCGGTGTCAGAAATGTGTGGCGGCAGTGAGATTTGATTTCCTCACTCAAATCTCACTGTTCTCACTGTATTCAGTCAGTTTGTGAGCCAGCAGGCCATTTCAGCTTATTCAGGCTTTGCTGGTTTCAGAAATGTGTGGCTTGTCACATTTGACCTTTCCTCACTCAAATCTCACTGTTCTCACTGTATTCAGTCAGTTTGTGAGCCAGCAGGCCATTTCAGCTTATTCAGGCTTTGCTGGTTTCAGAAATGTGTGGCTTGTCCCATTTGACCTTTCCTTACTCAAATCTCACTGTTCTCACTGTATTCAGTCAGTTTGTGAGCCAGCAGGCCATTTCAGCTTATTCTGGCTTTGCAGGTCTCAGAAATGTGTGGCGGCAGTGAGATTTGATTTCCTCACTCAAATATCACTGTTCTCACTGTATTCAGTCAGTTTGTGAGCCAGCAGGCCATTTCAGCTTATTCAGGCTTTGCTGGTTTCAGAAATGTGTGGCTTGTCCCATTTGACCTTTCCTTACTCAAATCTCACTGTTCTCACTGTATTCAGTCAGTTTGTGAGCCAGCAGGCCATTTCAGCTTATTCTGGCTTTGCAGGTCTCAGAAATGTGTGGCGGCAGTGAGATTTGATTTCCTCACTCAAATATCACTGTTCTCACTGTATTCAGTCAGTTTGTGAGCCAGCAGGCCATTTCAGCTTATTCAGGCTTTGCTGGTTTCAGAAATGTGTGGCTTGTCCCATTTGACCTTTCCTTACTCAAATATCACTGTTCTCACTGTATTCAGTCAGTTTGTGAGCCAGCAGGCCATTTCAGCTTATTCAGGCTTTGCTGGTTTCAGAAATGTGTGGCTTGTCCCATTTGACCTTTCCTTACTCAAATCTCACTGTTCTCACTGTATTCAGTCAGTTTGTGAGCCAGCAGGCCATTTCAGCTTATTCTGGCTTTGCAGGTCTCAGAAATGTGTGGCGGCAGTGAGATTTGATTTCCTCACTCAAATATCACTGTTCTCACTGTATTCAGTCAGTTTGTGAGCCAGCAGGCCATTTCAGCTTATTCAGGCTTTGCTGGTTTCAGAAATGTGTTGCTTGTCCCATTTGACCTTTCCTCACTCAAATCTCACTGTTCTCACTGTATTCAGTCAGTTTGTGAGCCAGCAGGCCATTTCAGCTTATTCAGGCTTTGCTGGTTTCAGAAATGTGTGGCTTGTCCCATTTGACCTTTCCTTACTCAAATATCACTGTTCTCACTGTATTCAGTCAGTTTGTGAGCCAGCAGGCCATTTCAGCTTATTCTGGCTTTGCAGGTCTCAGAAATGTGTGGCGGCAGTGAGATTTGATTTCCTCCCTCAAATATCACTGTTCTCACTGTATTCAGTCAGTTTGTGAGCCAGCAGGCCATTTCAGCTTATTCAGGCTTTGCTGGTTTCAGAAATGTGTTGCTTGTCCCATTTGACCTTTCCTCACTCAAATATCACTGTTCTCACTGTATTCAGTCAGTTTGTGAGCCAGCAGGCCATTTCAGCTTATTCTGGCTTTGCAGGTCTCAGAAATGTGTGGCGGCAGTGAGATTTGATTTCCTCACTCAAATATCACTGTTCTCACTGTATTCAGTCAGTTTGTGAGCCAGCAGGCCATTTCAGCTTATTCAGGCTTTGCTGGTTTCAGAAATGTGTGGCTTGTCCCATTTGACCTTTCCTCACTCAAATCTCACTGTTCTCACTGTATTCAGTCAATTTGTGAGCCAGCAGGCCATTTCAGCTTATTCTGGCTTTGCCGGTGTCAGAAATGTGTGGCGGCAGTAAGATTTGATTTCCTCACTCAAATCTCACTGTTCTCACTGTATTCAGTCAGTTTGTGAGCCAGCAGGCCATTTCAGCTTATTCTGGCTTTGCCGGTGTCAGAAATGTGTGGCGGCAATGAGATTTGATTTCCTCACTCAAATATCACTGTTCTCACTGTATTCAGTCAGTTTGTGAGCCAGCAGGCCATTTCAGCTTATTCTGGCTTTGCCGGTGTCAGAAATGTGTGGCGGCAGTGAGATTTGATTTCCTCACTCAAATCTCACTGTTCTCACTGTATTCAGTCAGTTTGTGAGCCAGCAGGCCATTTCAGCTTATTCTGGCTTTGCCGGTGTCAGAAATGTGTGGCGGAAGTGAGATTTGATTTCCTCACTCAAATATCACTGTTCTCACTGTATTCAGTCAGTTTGTGAGCCAGCAGGCCATTTCAGCTTATTCAGGCTTTGCTGGTTTCAGAAATGTGTGGCTTGTCCCATTTGACCTTTCCTTACTCAAATCTCACTGTTCTCACTGTATTCAGTCAGTTTGTGAGCCAGCAGGCCATTTCAGCTTATTCTGGCGTTGCCGGTGTCAGAAATGTGTGGCGGCAGTGAAATTTGATTTCCTCACTCAAATATCACTGTTTTCACTGTATTCAGTCAGTTTGTGAGCCAGCAGGCCATTTCAGCTTATTCTGGCTTTGCCGGTGTCAGAAATGTGTGGCGGCAGTGAGATTTGATTTCCTCACTCAAATATCACTGTTCTCACTGTATTCAGTCAGTTTGTGAGCCAGCAGGCCATTTCAGCTTATTCTGGCTTTGCCGGTGTCAGAAATGTGTGGCGGCAGTGAGATTTGATTTCCTCACTCAAATCTCACTGTTCTCACTGTATTCAGTCAGTTTGTGAGCCAGCAGGCCATTTCAGCTTATTCAGGCTTTGCTGGTTTCAGAAATGTGTGGCTTGTCACATTTGACCTTTCCTCACTCAAATCTCACTGTTCTCACTGTATTCAGTCAGTTTGTGAGCCAGCAGGCCATTTCAGCTTATTCAGGCTTTGCTGGTTTCAGAAATGTGTGGCTTGTCCCATTTGACCTTTCCTTACTCAAATCTCACTGTTCTCACTGTATTCAGTCAGTTTGTGAGCCAGCAGGCCATTTCAGCTTATTCTGGCTTTGCAGGTCTCAGAAATGTGTGGCGGCAGTGAGATTTGATTTCCTCACTCAAATATCACTGTTCTCACTGTATTCAGTCAGTTTGTGAGCCAGCAGGCCATTTCAGCTTATTCAGGCTTTGCTGGTTTCAGAAATGTGTGGCTTGTCCCATTTGACCTTTCCTTACTCAAATATCACTGTTCTCACTGTATTCAGTCAGTTTGTGAGCCAGCAGGCCATTTCAGCTTATTCTGGCTTTGCAGGTCTCAGAAATGTGTGGCGGCAGTGAGATTTGATTTCCTCACTCAAATATCACTGTTCTCACTGTATTCAGTCAGTTTGTGAGCCAGCAGGCCATTTCAGCTTATTCAGGCTTTGCTGGTTTCAGAAATGTGTGGCTTGTCCCATTTGACCTTTCCTTACTCAAATATCACTGTTCTCACTGTATTCAGTCAGTTTGTGAGCCAGCAGGCCATTTCAGCTTATTCAGGCTTTGCTGGTTTCAGAAATGTGTGGCTTGTCCCATTTGACCTTTCCTTACTCAAATCTCACTGTTCTCACTGTATTCAGTCAGTTTGTGAGCCAGCAGGCCATTTCAGCTTATTCTGGCTTTGCAGGTCTCAGAAATGTGTGGCGGCAGTGAGATTTGATTTCCTCACTCAAATATCACTGTTCTCACTGTATTCAGTCAGTTTGTGAGCCAGCAGGCCATTTCAGCTTATTCAGGCTTTGCTGGTTTCAGAAATGTGTTGCTTGTCCCATTTGACCTTTCCTCACTCAAATCTCACTGTTCTCACTGTATTCAGTCAGTTTGTGAGCCAGCAGGCCATTTCAGCTTATTCAGGCTTTGCTGGTTTCAGAAATGTGTGGCTTGTCCCATTTGACCTTTCCTTACTCAAATATCACTGTTCTCACTGTATTCAGTCAGTTTGTGAGCCAGCAGGCCATTTCAGCTTATTCTGGCTTTGCAGGTCTCAGAAATGTGTGGCGGCAGTGAGATTTGATTTCCTCCCTCAAATATCACTGTTCTCACTGTATTCAGTCAGTTTGTGAGCCAGCAGGCCATTTCAGCTTATTCAGGCTTTGCTGGTTTCAGAAATGTGTTGCTTGTCCCATTTGACCTTTCCTCACTCAAATATCACTGTTCTCACTGTATTCAGTCAGTTTGTGAGCCAGCAGGCCATTTCAGCTTATTCTGGCTTTGCAGGTCTCAGAAATGTGTGGCGGCAGTGAGATTTGATTTCCTCACTCAAATATCACTGTTCTCACTGTATTCAGTCAGTTTGTGAGCCAGCAGGCCATTTCAGCTTATTCAGGCTTTGCTGGTTTCAGAAATGTGTGGCTTGTCCCATTTGACCTTTCCTCACTCAAATCTCACTGTTCTCACTGTATTCAGTCAGTTTGTGAGCCAGCAGGCCATTTCAGCTTATTCTGGCTTTGCCGGTGTCAGAAATGTGTGGCGGCAGTAAGATTTGATTTCCTCACTCAAATCTCACTGTTCTCACTGTATTCAGTCAGTTTGTGAGCCAGCAGGCCATTTCAGCTTATTCTGGCTTTGCCGGTGTCAGAAATGTGTGGCGGCAATGAGATTTGATTTCCTCACTCAAATATCACTGTTCTCACTGTATTCAGTCAGTTTGTGAGCCAGCAGGCCATTTCAGCTTATTCTGGCTTTGCCGGTGTCAGAAATGTGTGGCTTGTCCCATTTGACCTTTCCTTACTCAAATCTCACTGTTCTCACTGTATTCAGTCAGTTTGTGAGCCAGCAGGCCATTTCAGCTTATTCTGGCGTTGCCGGTGTCAGAAATGTGTGGCGGCAGTGAAATTTGATTTCCTCACTCAAATATCACTGTTTTCACTGTATTCAGTCAGTTTGTGAGCCAGCAGGCCATTTCAGCTTATTCTGGCTTTGCCGGTGTCAGAAATGTGTGGCGGCAGTGAGATTTGATTTCCTCACTCAAATATCACTGTTCTCACTGTATTCAGTCAGTTTGTGAGCCAGCAGGCCATTTCAGCTTATTCAGGCTTTGCTGGTTTCAGAAATGTGTGGCTTGTCACATTTGACCTTTCCTCACTCAAATCTCACTGTTCTCACTGTATTCAGTCAGTTTGTGAGCCAGCAGGCCATTTCAGCTTATTCAGGCTTTGCTGGTTTCAGAAATGTGTGGCTTGTCCCATTTGACCTTTCCTTACTCAAATCTCACTGTTCTCACTGTATTCAGTCAGTTTGTGAGCCAGCAGGCCATTTCAGCTTATTCTGGCTTTGCAGGTCTTAGAAATGTGTGGCGGCAGTGAGATTTGATTTCCTCACTCAAATATCACTGTTCTCACTGTATTCAGTCAGTTTGTGAGCCAGCAGGCCATTTCAGCTTATTCAGGCTTTGCTGGTTTCAGAAATGTGTGGCTTGTCCCATTTGACCTTTCCTTACTCAAATATCACTGTTCTCACTGTATTCAGTCAGTTTGTGAGCCAGCAGGCCATTTCAGCTTATTCAGGCTTTGCTGGTTTCAGAAATGTGTGGCTTGTCCCATTTGACCTTTCCTTACTCAAATCTCACTGTTCTCACTGTATTCAGTCAGTTTGTGAGCCAGCAGGCCATTTCAGCTTATTCTGGCGTTGCCGGTGTCATAAATGTGTGGCGGCAGTGAAATTTGATTTCCTCACTCAAATATCACTGTTTTCACTGTATTCAGTCAGTTTGTGAGCCAGCAGGCCATTTCAGCTTATTCTGGCTTTGCCGGTGTCAGAAATGTGTGGCGGCAATGAGATTTGATTTCCTCACTCAAATATCACTGTTCTCACTGTATTCAGTCAGTTTGTGAGCCAGCAGGCCATTTCAGCTTATTCTGGCGTTGCCGGTGTCAGAAATGTGTGGCGGCAGTGAAATTTGATTTCCTCACTCAAATATCACTGTTTTCACTGTATTCAGTCAGTTTGTGAGCCAGCAGGCCATTTCAGCTTATTCTGGCTTTGCCGGTGTCAGAAATGTGTGGCGGCAGTGAGATTTGATTTCCTCACTCAAATATCACTGTTCTCACTGTATTCAGTCAGTTTGTGAGCCAGCAGGCCATTTCAGCTTATTCGGGCTTTGCTGGTTTCAGAAATGTGTGGCTTGTCACATTTGACCTTTCCTCACTCAAATCTCACTGTTCTCACTGTATTCAGTCAGTTTGTGAGCCAGCAGGCCATTTCAGCTTATTCAGGCTTTGCTGGTTTCAGAAATGTGTGGCTTGTCCCATTTGACCTTTCCTTACTCAAATCTCACTGTTCTCACTGTATTCAGTCAGTTTGTGAGCCAGCAGGCCATTTCAGCTTATTCTGGCTTTGCAGGTCTCAGAAATGTGTGGCGGCAGTGAGATTTGATTTCCTCACTCAAATATCACTGTTCTCACTGTATTCAGTCAGTTTGTGAGCCAGCAGGCCATTTCAGCTTATTCAGGCTTTGCTGGTTTCAGAAATGTGTGGCTTGTCCCATTTGACCTTTCCTTACTCAAATATCACTGTTCTCACTGTATTCAGTCAGTTTGTGAGCCAGCAGGCCATTTTAGCTTATTCAGGCTTTGCTGGTTTCAGAAATGTGTGGCTTGTCCCATTTGACCTTTCCTCACTCAAATCTCACTGTTGTCACTGTATTCAGTCAGTTTGTGAGCCAGCAGGCCATTTCAGCTTATTCTGGCTTTGCCGGTGTCAGAAATGTGTGGCGGCAGTGAGATTTGATTTCCTCACTCAAATATCACTGTTCTCACTGTAGTCAGTCAGTTTGTGAGCCAGCAGGCCATTTCAGCTTATTCTGGCTTTGCAGGTCTCAGAAATGTGTGGCGGCAGTGAGATTTGATTTCCTCACTCAAATATCACTGTTCTCACTGTATTCAGTCAGTTTGTGAGCCAGCAGGCCATTTCAGCTTATTCTGGCTTTGCAGGTCTCAGAAATGTGTGGCTTGTCCCATTTGACCTTTCCTCACTCAAATCTCACTGTTCTCACTGAATACAGTCAGAACAGTGATATTTCAGTGAGGAACAGTGAGAATGGCAGCGCCACACATTTCTGAACCGGCTGAGGCCCGAACAAGCTGAAATTGCTCCAGGCTCACAGACTGACTGAAGACAGTGAGAGCAGCGAGATTGGAGGAGAGGGACGGCGAAATGGGCCGCGCCACACATTTCTGAGATCTGGCTCCCAAACTGACTGAACACAGTGAGAGCAGCGCGATTTGAGTGAGGGACGGCGAATTTGGCCGCGCCACACATTTCTCCGACCGAAAAGGCTGAAATGGCTGCCGGCTCACAAACTGACTGAAGACAGTGAGAGCAGCGAGATTGGAGGAGAGGGACGGCGAAATGGGCCGCGCCACACATTTCTGAGATCTGGCTCCCAAACTGACTGAACACAGTGAGAGCAGCGCGATTTGAGTGAGGGACGGCGAATTTGGCCGCGCCACACATTTCTCCGACCGAAAAGGCTGAAATGGCTGCCGGCTCACAAACTGACTGAAGACAGTGAGAGCAGCGAGATTGGAGGAGAGGGACGGCGAAATGGGCCGCGCCACACATTTCTGAGATCTGGCTCCCAAACTGACTGAACACAGTGAGAGCAGCGCGATTTGAGTGAGGGACGGCGAATTTGGCCGCGCCACACATTTCTCCGACCGAAAAGGCTGAAATGGCTGCCGGCTCACAAACTGACTGAAGACAGTGAGAGCAGCGAGATTGGAGGAGAGGGACGGCGAAATGGGCCGCGCCACACATTTCTGAGATCTGGCTCCCAAACTGACTGAACACAGTGAGAGCAGCGCGATTTGAGTGAGGGACGGCGAATTTGGCCGCGCCACACATTTCTCCGACCGAAAAGGCTGAAATGGCTGCCGGCTCACAAACTGACTGAAGACAGTGAGAGCAGCGAGATTGGAGGAGAGGGACGGCGAAATGGGCCGCGCCACACATTTCTGAGATCTGGCTCCCAAACTGACTGAACACAGTGAGAGCAGCGCGATTTGAGTGAGGGACGGCGAATTTGGCCGCGCCACACATTTCTCCGACCGAAAAGGCTGAAATGGCTGCCGGCTCACAAACTGACTGAAGACAGTGAGAGCAGCGAGATTGGAGGAGAGGGACGGCGAAATGGGCCGCGCCACACATTTCTGAGATCTGGCTCCCAAACTGACTGAACACAGTGAGAGCAGCGCGATTTGAGTGAGGGACGGCGAATTTGGCCGCGCCACACATTTCTCCGACCGAAAAGGCTGAAATGGCTGCCGGCTCACAAACTGACTGAAGACAGTGAGAGCAGCGAGATTGGAGGAGAGGGACGGCGAAATGGGCCGCGCCACACATTTCTGAGATCTGGCTCCCAAACTGACTGAACACAGTGAGAGCAGCGCGATTTGAGTGAGGGACGGCGAATTTGGCCGCGCCACACATTTCTCCGACCGAAAAGGCTGAAATGGCTGCCGGCTCACAAACTGACTGAAGACAGTGAGAGCAGCGAGATTGGAGGAGAGGGACGGCGAAATGGGCCGCGCCACACATTTCTGAGATCTGGCTCCCAAACTGACTGAACACAGTGAGAGCAGCGCGATTTGAGTGAGGGACGGCGAATTTGGCCGCGCCACACATTTCTCCGACCGAAAAGGCTGAAATGGCTGCCGGCTCACAAACTGACTGAAGACAGTGAGAGCAGCGAGATTGGAGGAGAGGGACGGCGAAATGGGCCGCGCCACACATTTCTGAGATCTGGCTCCCAAACTGACTGAACACAGTGAGAGCAGCGCGATTTGAGTGAGGGACGGCGAATTTGGCCGCGCCACACATTTCTCCGACCGAAAAGGCTGAAATGGCTGCCGGCTCACAAACTGACTGAAGACAGTGAGAGCAGCGAGATTGGAGGAGAGGGACGGCGAAATGGGCCGCGCCACACATTTCTGAGATCTGGCTCCCAAACTGACTGAACACAGTGAGAGCAGCGCGATTTGAGTGAGGGACGGCGAATTTGGCCGCGCCACACATTTCTCCGACCGAAAAGGCTGAAATGGCTGCCGGCTCACAAACTGACTGAAGACAGTGAGAGCAGCGAGATTGGAGGAGAGGGACGGCGAAATGGGCCGCGCCACACATTTCTGAGATCTGGCTCCCAAACTGACTGAACACAGTGAGAGCAGCGCGATTTGAGTGAGGGACGGCGAATTTGGCCGCGCCACACATTTCTCCGACCGAAAAGGCTGAAATGGCTGCCGGCTCACAAACTGACTGAAGACAGTGAGAGCAGCGAGATTGGAGGAGAGGGACGGCGAAATGGGCCGCGCCACACATTTCTGAGATCTGGCTCCCAAACTGACTGAACACAGTGAGAGCAGCGCGATTTGAGTGAGGGACGGCGAATTTGGCCGCGCCACACATTTCTCCGACCGAAAAGGCTGAAATGGCTGCCGGCTCACAAACTGACTGAAGACAGTGAGAGCAGCGAGATTGGAGGAGAGGGACGGCGAAATGGGCCGCGCCACACATTTCTGAGATCTGGCTCCCAAACTGACTGAACACAGTGAGAGCAGCGCGATTTGAGTGAGGGACGGCGAATTTGGCCGCGCCACACATTTCTCCGACCGAAAAGGCTGAAATGGCTGCCGGCTCACAAACTGACTGAAGACAGTGAGAGCAGCGAGATTGGAGGAGAGGGACGGCGAAATGGGCCGCGCCACACATTTCTGAGATCTGGCTCCCAAACTGACTGAACACAGTGAGAGCAGCGCGATTTGAGTGAGGGACGGCGAATTTGGCCGCGCCACACATTTCTCCGACCGAAAAGGCTGAAATGGCTGCCGGCTCACAAACTGACTGAAGACAGTGAGAGCAGCGAGATTGGAGGAGAGGGACGGCGAAATGGGCCGCGCCACACATTTCTGAGATCTGGCTCCCAAACTGACTGAACACAGTGAGAGCAGCGCGATTTGAGTGAGGGACGGCGAATTTGGCCGCGCCACACATTTCTCCGACCGAAAAGGCTGAAATGGCTGCCGGCTCACAAACTGACTGAAGACAGTGAGAGCAGCGAGATTGGAGGAGAGGGACGGCGAAATGGGCCGCGCCACACATTTCTGAGATCTGGCTCCCAAACTGACTGAACACAGTGAGAGCAGCGCGATTTGAGTGAGGGACGGCGAATTTGGCCGCGCCACACATTTCTCCGACCGAAAAGGCTGAAATGGCTGCCGGCTCACAAACTGACTGAAGACAGTGAGAGCAGCGAGATTGGAGGAGAGGGACGGCGAAATGGGCCGCGCCACACATTTCTGAGATCTGGCTCCCAAACTGACTGAACACAGTGAGAGCAGCGCGATTTGAGTGAGGGACGGCGAATTTGGCCGCGCCACACATTTCTCCGACCGAAAAGGCTGAAATGGCTGCCGGCTCACAAACTGACTGAAGACAGTGAGAGCAGCGAGATTGGAGGAGAGGGACGGCGAAATGGGCCGCGCCACACATTTCTGAGATCTGGCTCCCAAACTGACTGAACACAGTGAGAGCAGCGCGATTTGAGTGAGGGACGGCGAATTTGGCCGCGCCACACATTTCTCCGACCGAAAAGGCTGAAATGGCTGCCGGCTCACAAACTGACTGAAGACAGTGAGAGCAGCGAGATTGGAGGAGAGGGACGGCGAAATGGGCCGCGCCACACATTTCTGAGATCTGGCTCCCAAACTGACTGAACACAGTGAGAGCAGCGCGATTTGAGTGAGGGACGGCGAATTTGGCCGCGCCACACATTTCTCCGACCGAAAAGGCTGAAATGGCTGCCGGCTCACAAACTGACTGAAGACAGTGAGAGCAGCGAGATTGGAGGAGAGGGACGGCGAAATGGGCCGCGCCACACATTTCTGAGATCTGGCTCCCAAACTGACTGAACACAGTGAGAGCAGCGCGATTTGAGTGAGGGACGGCGAATTTGGCCGCGCCACACATTTCTCCGACCGAAAAGGCTGAAATGGCTGCCGGCTCACAAACTGACTGAAGACAGTGAGAGCAGCGAGATTGGAGGAGAGGGACGGCGAAATGGGCCGCGCCACACATTTCTGAGATCTGGCTCCCAAACTGACTGAACACAGTGAGAGCAGCGCGATTTGAGTGAGGGACGGCGAATTTGGCCGCGCCACACATTTCTCCGACCGAAAAGGCTGAAATGGCTGCCGGCTCACAAACTGACTGAAGACAGTGAGAGCAGCGAGATTGGAGGAGAGGGACGGCGAAATGGGCCGCGCCACACATTTCTGAGATCTGGCTCCCAAACTGACTGAACACAGTGAGAGCAGCGCGATTTGAGTGAGGGACGGCGAATTTGGCCGCGCCACACATTTCTCCGACCGAAAAGGCTGAAATGGCTGCCGGCTCACAAACTGACTGAAGACAGTGAGAGCAGCGAGATTGGAGGAGAGGGACGGCGAAATGGGCCGCGCCACACATTTCTGAGATCTGGCTCCCAAACTGACTGAACACAGTGAGAGCAGCGCGATTTGAGTGAGGGACGGCGAATTTGGCCGCGCCACACATTTCTCCGACCGAAAAGGCTGAAATGGCTGCCGGCTCACAAACTGACTGAAGACAGTGAGAGCAGCGAGATTGGAGGAGAGGGACGGCGAAATGGGCCGCGCCACACATTTCTGAGATCTGGCTCCCAAACTGACTGAACACAGTGAGAGCAGCGCGATTTGAGTGAGGGACGGCGAATTTGGCCGCGCCACACATTTCTCCGACCGAAAAGGCTGAAATGGCTGCCGGCTCACAAACTGACTGAAGACAGTGAGAGCAGCGAGATTGGAGGAGAGGGACGGCGAAATGGGCCGCGCCACACATTTCTGAGATCTGGCTCCCAAACTGACTGAACACAGTGAGAGCAGCGCGATTTGAGTGAGGGACGGCGAATTTGGCCGCGCCACACATTTCTCCGACCGAAAAGGCTGAAATGGCTGCCGGCTCACAAACTGACTGAAGACAGTGAGAGCAGCGAGATTGGAGGAGAGGGACGGCGAAATGGGCCGCGCCACACATTTCTGAGATCTGGCTCCCAAACTGACTGAACACAGTGAGAGCAGCGCGATTTGAGTGAGGGACGGCGAATTTGGCCGCGCCACACATTTCTCCGACCGAAAAGGCTGAAATGGCTGCCGGCTCACAAACTGACTGAAGACAGTGAGAGCAGCGAGATTGGAGGAGAGGGACGGCGAAATGGGCCGCGCCACACATTTCTGAGATCTGGCTCCCAAACTGACTGAACACAGTGAGAGCAGCGCGATTTGAGTGAGGGACGGCGAATTTGGCCGCGCCACACATTTCTCCGACCGAAAAGGCTGAAATGGCTGCCGGCTCACAAACTGACTGAAGACAGTGAGAGCAGCGAGATTGGAGGAGAGGGACGGCGAAATGGGCCGCGCCACACATTTCTGAGATCTGGCTCCCAAACTGACTGAACACAGTGAGAGCAGCGCGATTTGAGTGAGGGACGGCGAATTTGGCCGCGCCACACATTTCTCCGACCGAAAAGGCTGAAATGGCTGCCGGCTCACAAACTGACTGAAGACAGTGAGAGCAGCGAGATTGGAGGAGAGGGACGGCGAAATGGGCCGCGCCACACATTTCTGAGATCTGGCTCCCAAACTGACTGAACACAGTGAGAGCAGCGCGATTTGAGTGAGGGACGGCGAATTTGGCCGCGCCACACATTTCTCCGACCGAAAAGGCTGAAATGGCTGCCGGCTCACAAACTGACTGAAGACAGTGAGAGCAGCGAGATTGGAGGAGAGGGACGGCGAAATGGGCCGCGCCACACATTTCTGAGATCTGGCTCCCAAACTGACTGAACACAGTGAGAGCAGCGCGATTTGAGTGAGGGACGGCGAATTTGGCCGCGCCACACATTTCTCCGACCGAAAAGGCTGAAATGGCTGCCGGCTCACAAACTGACTGAAGACAGTGAGAGCAGCGAGATTGGAGGAGAGGGACGGCGAAATGGGCCGCGCCACACATTTCTGAGATCTGGCTCCCAAACTGACTGAACACAGTGAGAGCAGCGCGATTTGAGTGAGGGACGGCGAATTTGGCCGCGCCACACATTTCTCCGACCGAAAAGGCTGAAATGGCTGCCGGCTCACAAACTGACTGAAGACAGTGAGAGCAGCGAGATTGGAGGAGAGGGACGGCGAAATGGGCCGCGCCACACATTTCTGAGATCTGGCTCCCAAACTGACTGAACACAGTGAGAGCAGCGCGATTTGAGTGAGGGACGGCGAATTTGGCCGCGCCACACATTTCTCCGACCGAAAAGGCTGAAATGGCTGCCGGCTCACAAACTGACTGAAGACAGTGAGAGCAGCGAGATTGGAGGAGAGGGACGGCGAAATGGGCCGCGCCACACATTTCTGAGATCTGGCTCCCAAACTGACTGAACACAGTGAGAGCAGCGCGATTTGAGTGAGGGACGGCGAATTTGGCCGCGCCACACATTTCTCCGACCGAAAAGGCTGAAATGGCTGCCGGCTCACAAACTGACTGAAGACAGTGAGAGCAGCGAGATTGGAGGAGAGGGACGGCGAAATGGGCCGCGCCACACATTTCTGAGATCTGGCTCCCAAACTGACTGAACACAGTGAGAGCAGCGCGATTTGAGTGAGGGACGGCGAATTTGGCCGCGCCACACATTTCTCCGACCGAAAAGGCTGAAATGGCTGCCGGCTCCCAAACTGACTGAAGACAGTGAGAGCAGCGAGATTGGAGGAGAGGGACGGCGAAATGGGCCGCGCCACACATTTCTGAGATCTGGCTCCCAAACTGACTGAACACAGTGAGAGCAGCGCGATTTGAGTGAGGGACGGCGAATTTGGCCGCGCCACACATTTCTCCGACCGAAAAGGCTGAAATGGCTGCCGGCTCACAAACTGACTGAAGACAGTGAGAGCAGCGAGATTGGAGGAGAGGGACGGCGAAATGGGCCGCGCCACACATTTCTGAGATCTGGCTCCCAAACTGACTGAACACAGTGAGAGCAGCGCGATTTGAGTGAGGGACGGCGAATTTGGCCGCGCCACACATTTCTCCGACCGAAAAGGCTGAAATGGCTGCCGGCTCACAAACTGACTGAAGACAGTGAGAGCAGCGAGATTGGAGGAGAGGGACGGCGAAATGGGCCGCGCCACACATTTCTGAGATCTGGCTCCCAAACTGACTGAACACAGTGAGAGCAGCGCGATTTGAGTGAGGGACGGCGAATTTGGCCGCGCCACACATTTCTCCGACCGAAAAGGCTGAAATGGCTGCCGGCTCCCAAACTGACTGAAGACAGTGAGAGCAGCGAGATTGGAGGAGAGGGACGGCGAAATGGGCCGCGCCACACATTTCTGAGATCTGGCTCCCAAACTGACTGAACACAGCGAGAGCAGCGCGATTTGAGTGAGGGACGGCGAATTTGGCCGCGCCACACATTTCTCCGACCGAAAAGGCTGAAATGGCTGCCGGCTCACAAACTGACTGAAGACAG
>NW_027284551.1:15000-16427 GCF_046629955.1 Centroberyx affinis | reverse complement strand
ACTTTTTATTTTTTCATGTTTTTTTTTTTTTTTTTATTCTTTAATTTTTTGTTGAATGTCTTCACATGTTCGTCTCTTTGTTTTTTTTGTTTTTTTGTTTGTTCTTTTTAAGCATCAGGAGATTTCGGGCTGTTTTTCTCCGGATGACCGTTTTTTTTTCGTGCTCGTCTGCTCATTTTGTAAACGCGTTTTGTAAAAACACACACACACACACACACACACACACACACACACGCAGAGCCACGTGCGGAGGAGAGCTGTCTGAGGTATATGTGTCATATTCGTGTTCATATTTAAGCTGTATAGAAATAAACAAAGGAAAAATTCTCCTTGTACGGTGAAATAATGTATTTTTTTGTTAAGTTAACTTTCCAGGAGCCAGTTGTACTTTCCAATATGGGGTGGGGGGGTGGGGGGGGGTGTTAACCTACTGATGTTATTCTCCAAACTACCTAAAAACCGGTTCAGGAAAGTTGATATTTTATGGATTTTATACGTTGTTTGTTTATGTTAGTGTTTTTGTCAAGGAATTACGTATCTACCTATGAGAAATGTTCAATAAAATGTAAAGAAACGTAAACTGCAAAGTCTCGTGAGAGGTTCATTTGCTTTCATTTTGTCTTTTTTGGAAGTGTCGGTAGACGGAACGGGATTTCTTACAGTTACTATGGAGACAAAAATATGACAATATGACAGTAAGTCGATAAGTGAGAAAGAGAATCAGATTCAAAGAGTGTGAATCTTCTCTAAACAAATTTATTGAAAATCACTTGACATTTGGCTCCGTGTGAAAGTCGAAACAGCCTTCTATTTCTATTTTGAATTTATTTACGAATTTATAGCGCGCCTGCAATCACACGCACACGCACACACACGCAGAGTCATAAACCTTCGCTCCGTTTTTAAACTATACGAAACGTGAAACATGCACGAATTTACGGCGCGCGAGGCGAGGCCGGAGGGGAAGTGACAGCTCAGCCCCCGAGGCGCGCGAGCTGCCGCCGCCGCCGCTGCTGCAGGCTGCAGGCTGAGCTAATTGATGACCAGACCGAGGGAGAGAAAGTTGACCTGTCCTCGAGCCAGACACACACACACACACACACACACACACACTTCACCCGAACAAAGTCCGCGCGACCCCCTGCTCGTCCCCTGAGTGACCGCGTGCGTTCTGTCTTTGAGAGGCTGCAGGGGTGGCTTGGGTTTTCAGTGCACACACACACACACACACACACACACACACACACACGAACAAGACTATGAATATCTATATTATCATAATCACAGTTATCTTAAATATTAGTTACATTTGAATTAGTTAAATTATTAGTTTAATATACTGACAGAAAGCATCAGTTACTACAGACAAGCTACTAAAATCACTGTTATTTTACATGGAAAGTTCATATTAATAAAGGCTCCTGACA
>NW_027284551.1:0-10000 GCF_046629955.1 Centroberyx affinis | reverse complement strand
TGTGGCAGGAACGAGCTGTTTAATTTTGCTTGGTGGTTTGATGCAGACAGATGCAGAAATTAGTCGGATAGTTTAAAGTCTTTCTTATTTGGAAATGATAAAGTAAACGGGACAGTCGGCCGGCCTCTGGTTAACTTAGTGAGTGTGTGTATTAGCGTGTTTGCTCAGTGCATCGGGGTGTAATTCGTTTTGCTTCTCCTCCTGCCCGGGCCGGGGACGCCGCATGGTTGCCCCTGTCTTTTTTATTTCAGCAAATTCCACAAAAGCGTCATAAATCTGTCAGGGAGAGGCAACGCCAGCCTGCAAACCCCACAGGCTGAGGAGCGCAGACGGGCCGGGGTGGGAAAGAAAGAGAAAGAAAGAGAAAGAGAGGCCAGGAAGGCTTTTGGGAAGCTGTTGCTCCTTTGAAAAGTGAAGCTTTATTACGTGTGGGAACTTTATTAGGGAGGTGAGGCAGAGGACGGGGCAATAAAACCCTGAAGGGAGCGAGAGGGGAAGAAAGGAAGGAGGGAGGAAGAGGGTGATGGTGAAGGGGGGAAAAGTTTAGGGAATGTGTGGAGAACGGTGGCTGCTGGGGTAAAAAGAAAAACACAAATGTGACAAATAAAAGCAGCTCTTTCCCCCCAGAGGGAGAGAAGCCGCGGTGTGGAAATAATATTCCTGTCAGACAGAGAGCAGGCTGACGGACAGCTTTACGCACTTTCTTTGCCTTTACGCACCTTCTTTCTGAGGGAACTATGGCTGAAAAGGAGTGTGTGGGGGGCCTCTCTGTGTGTGTGTGTGTGTGTGTGTGTGTGTGTGTGTGTGTGTGTGTGTGTGTGTGTGTAGCCTACTGCTAAAATACCACCAGTTTATTCACATGTTGCTGCACCCAAACACGCTCCCTAACACCCATCTTTACCCCCCCCCCCTCCTCAGATTTGACGGGGCCCGACGGGAAACGGGCGCGGACGGCCTACACCCGCTACCAGACGCTCGAGCTCGAGAAGGAGTTCCACTACAACCGGTACCTCACGCGGCGGCGGCGGATAGAGATCGCGCACGCGCTCTGTCTCACGGAGCGGCAAATCAAGATCTGGTTCCAGAACCGGAGGATGAAGTGGAAGAAGGACAACAAACTGAAAAGCATGAGCCTCGCCACGGCCGGCAGCGCCTTCCAGCCCTGAAAAAAAAAATCCAAATCAAAATAATAATAATAATAAAAAAAAAAAATCCATGCGCCAATCTGTTTGGAGAAGTTACACCAAGTCTGAGCTTCTCTGGAGGGAAACCGAGAGAAAACAGCAGAAAAAAAGGGAAGAAAAACAAAGAAAACAGGAAGAAAAATAAGAAAATGAAGAAGAAGAAGAAGAAGAAGAAGAAGAAGAAGAAGAAGAAGAAGAAGAAGAAGAATAGCTCTATTGCAAACAGTTTCCAAATCTAGGTTAAAAAAAACACTATAATGAACAGAGTACTGTACAGCAGCGCAGCACTTTTTATTTGTTTGGCATGTTGGTCGTTGGTGTAAAAACTGACTGTGGTACTTGTGGTACAAAGTTAGTGTTCCTCCGTGTTGTCGTCGTTTTAAAATACCTGTCCGGACGGTGAGAGATGAAAAAAGGATGAAAAAAGCTACCTAACTACCTTCCTACCTTCCTACCTAGCTACCTAGCCACCTCGTTACCTACCTATCTGCCTATTCCGTCCCGTTGTTTATTGTCTAAATATCGATTTATGTGTCCAGTGCTATGTTTTGTAAAAAAAAAAAAAATGCTTTCCAGAAAAGTGGCATGTGAGCTCTTATTGCGATATTGTAAGTTATTTACGACCTATAACGCGTGTATAGCGTACTAGTTTGAGTTTACATCTCTCTCTCTCTCTCTCTCGCTCTCTCTCTCTCTCTCTCTCTCTCTCTCTCTCTCTCTCTCGTTCAAATCAATTTTTATTTTTATTGGAGGAAGAAGGGAAGGTGTGTCAGTAAAAACAAAAACAAAATCAGCCCTGCCTAGATCTCCGTATCATTCATAATGTGTGTATAGATCTATTATTCAAAAAAGTGTAATTGTATATTATTATTATTATTATTGTAATTATTGGATCATATCTATGTTCCAGAAAGGATGTATATATATATTTGACATTTTTAAATGTGACCAGTTGGCTATTTGTAGTTGGGCAGTGTGCGTGCGTGCATGTGTGGTGCGTGTGCGTGTGTGTGTGTGTGTGTGTGTGTGTCTGTGTGTGTGTGTGTGTGTGTGAGAGGGAAATGGCTACCGTCCTGTTAGGCCTGTCAGCATTTTGCCAATGAGCTTTTTGTATTTGTTTGTAACTTCTCTTGGAGTAAAAAATAAAGTTCCTCATCATACTCACCAAGACCCGGCTGGTCCTGAACTAAACTCTTAACCCGGGTTAAAGCAGAACCCGCACTAACCCAGGCCAACTGTCTCAGAAACCCTGAGCTGGAACCGCGCAGCTTCCTCGACTCACACACGAGTTTAAAACGGGTTCAAACAAATTCTCTCGTGCTAGTCTTTGTCACTGCTCCTTCTAACAGTGTTGAATTTATCAGGATCAAATGTTTTCTGCTCAGCTGTGAAGGAAACCTCCAGGCAGCTGAATATCACATTAACAGGCCGAACTGCGCAGAGACTTGGCCCGGGATAGTGCGCTTTGACACGGGTTCAGCCGTGTGTGAGTCCGGGCTAACTACCTGAGCTGGCTCACTGACACCAGTCAGGCTCGTGCATTCGCCACAATCGAAAATATTCGTTAGAATGTGTTTGTTATTCGTTGTTCTGAGAATTTTGCGCATTCGTTTCCATATTTCACGTATCCCTGTGCGCACTTTAATGTCTGAACTAATGTAAACGAATGTTACAATACTCACATTAGTAAACTCATTTAAACTATTGTTACTAATGTAACATTTTCTGTAACTAATGTAACAATTTTTACAGTTACATTAGTAACAAGCTGTCGCTTCCAGCCAGCAGTCTGAGATGCACAAACAGAGTTGCAGTAAAAAGTGAGGAAACTGAAGTGTTGAAGGCTAGAAGTGCGCATTATGCGTAAAGACGCGTCCGCGCTTCCAATACAAAAAGCGCATCAGAGGCCGAAACGTCACTTTCCAACGTGACACTCTGAACATCAGCAGCATCACAGCGCAGCTTATGATCTGCACCAACAGAAACAACAAGCAGCACAAAACACGCCAGACCCGGGCACACACACACACGCGCGCGCGCGCGCACACGCGCAGGCCTTTTTCCATCTCGCTCACCAACTTTGACAAGACAACAAATTATCTGCAGCGAACAAATTGGTCACTTTTCTCTAACGAGCTCTCTTTTCCGTCCAAACGGAGGCCACTCCCGTTCAAATGAGTTTACTCGCTCCCACTTTCCAACAGTAAACAAGCAGCTGAACTTTGAAACTCACCGGCTGACGCTGCTGGACCCGGCCGGGCTTCACTGCTCTCTGTCCTGCTACGAGCCTCATCTGGACACAGCCGCTATCTCCTGCTCCTCTGTTGTGTGTTAAGATATTTTTTAAAGCTGCCCCCCACCCCCACCTCCTCATCCCCTTTGGGCCAAACTACACTACTCCACTACTATAAAAAAAGAAGCCAGCTTTGACATTTACATGTCAAACGGATGAGGGTTTTTATCTCCAAGTTGGCTCGTAAAGATCAGGCCGGGCCTCAGACTGATACCTCTCACTGGCTCTCCGGTGGTCACGTGGGGTCCATAAAGTTAGTTTTATGGTTTTGGGGAGTTGACAATGTACTATATATTTCACATTCTAGAAAGCAAGTGACGGTTTAACGGCTTCGCAGGGATCCTAAAGGGGTCAGTAAAGTAGAGAGAGCAGGAGAGAGAGAGAGAGAGAGAGAAAGAGAGAGAGGGAGAGAGAGAGCAGGCCACTACTACCGGCCGCTGTCCCTGCTCTGGTTCACACACGGAGCCCAGCAGCTCCGGTTTGTACCGTTATGGACGTCGAGGAACCGGTGGAGTGAAAGCCATGACGCACAGTAAGTTGTGTTTCCAAGCTGCCTGTAAGTGGAGGCTAAGTAGAGAGAGAGAGAGAGAGAGAGAGGGAGAGGAGGAGAGGGGGGTACAGAGAGAGAGAGAGAGAGCGCGCAGTGTAATTACCATGTCACTCACTCACTCTCGTGCATGCTGCTGTATTAACGCGCTCGCTGAGTGTTTGGTTCTCCGGTGTATTTGAGATATTTTAACTATTCGTTGTTGTGACTGGACCGGGGGCATGTGATGGTGGCGTCACTCCATACTGATGGAGTCAGGCGCGTGCGTCCGCGTGTGTGTGTGTGTGTGTTTGTGTGTGTGTGTGTGTGTGTGTGTGTGTGTGTGTGTCTGTATAGGTTGATGGCGCACACGCATACAGGCTACGTGCTGTATCCTCATGTTGTGGCTGTCCGCTTTCAGTAGTTTACATGCGTACAGTGGTACAGTGGTTGTGTATTCCCGTGTGTGTGTGTGTGTGTGTGTGTGTGTGTGTGTGTGTGTGTGTGATATTACAATAGGTTATGACCCTTTCTATAAAGTAAAATGAACAGGATAAAGGGTGAAATGATGTTTCAGCCCCGCGCGTAACTTGCGTGCGTAAATGAAATAAATGTGGTCTTTACGGCCTTGTAAAGTATATATTCTTCTTAAAATGTAATATTGAATTTGCTGAAGTGCGTAAATAATACATTTGATGAAGAGTTGATGCGTTGATCAAAAGGAGCAGAGGTTGTTCTTTACCTGTTTTTTTTAGCGTTATTGATTTTGCTGTTTCCATGCTCATGACGACCTGGAAGAGTTTTGTTGTTGTTGTTTTTTGGTGTTTTGGATCTGTAGGCGAGGGAGAAAGAAAAACATATTGTGATCATTTTGTGAGGAGAATTCATATTTCTTCGCTGTTCGCTTTTATTGTCACTTTTTGGAAAGGAAATATTTGGTATCGCTGCCATATTTGTTTGGTAGCGTCACTTTTACGCGCGGCCATTGTGCGCGTAAAAATGGTTTCAATAAAGGAGTAACAGTTTGAAAAATGCTGATGTGTGTCAACATTAACCAACAAGTCAGTGTACGTTTTCATGAACAGAGTAGGACAAGGCCACACACACACACACACACACACACACAGCCTGTAATGATATGCGTCCTTGGGTACAAGAAAATCTTTGTCCGCACCCCGCCCTTGTATTTTCCAGGCAGGATGGGTGTGAATGACAAAGCTCCGTGGATACAAACATTCCCAAGGCCCGTGGAGCCGAAAGTGACACTGTTGGAGCCTGTGTAGATTATTTCAACAGAACATTGGCCCGTTGTGTGACTCTCTGCACACACTCTGTATCTGTATCACTCTGTATCTGTATCACTCTGTATCTGTATCCCACTGCATCTTTATCACCCTGGATCTGTATCACTCTGCAACTGTATCACTAAAACTTTCAGTTCACACCCAAACTGATAAAACTTTGAATCAGCATTAAGAACGGGACACTAAAACTCCACATTTAAACCAACACCGATGAAATACTACAACAATGACACTATCCTGCCCTAAAACTCTCATTTGAAGCCAACACTAATACAATTATGTTCAACTTTTTTTCCTCCATCAAGTGACACTAAAACTCTCCACTGAAATGCTAATGATAATGACATTATCTGCAACATTGAGGCCAAATGACACCAAAACTCTCCATTGAAACCCATGCTAATAAAACTCTCAGAAACAGCATCTACATGTAAAACTAAAAATTTCAATGAATCCAATACTAATGAAATAATCCGAAACAGGATTTAGACCATGTGGCACCAAAACTCTCCATTGAAACCAGTACTAATGAAATTATCTTTGACATCAAGGCCATGTAACACCAAAACTCTGCCTTGAAGCAGATACTGATGAAATTCTCTGAAGCAATATTGAGACCATGTGACACCAAAACTCTCCATTGAAACCTATACGAATGAATTCCTCTGAAACAGCATCTAAATGTGAAGCCGAAACCCTCCATTGAAGCTAATACTAATGAAATTCACTGAAGCAACATTGAAACCATGTGACACCGAAACTCTCCATTGAAATCAATAGTAAACATCCTATGAAATTCTATGAAACTGTATCTACATGTGACACTAAAACGTTCTATTGAAAACAATACTAATACAATTCTATGAAACAGCAGTTAGACCATGTGACACCAAAACACACCGTTGAAACCTATAGGCCTGCTAATGAAATTAACTGAAGCAACACTGAGACCATGTGAAACCAAAACTCTCCATTGAAACCAGACAATGCAACACGAAAACTATCCATTGAAACCAGTGCAAATGAAATTCTATTATCTAACAGCATTGAAATCTATACCAATGAAATTCACCGAAGCAACACTGAGACCATGTCATGTGACACCAAAACGATCCGTTGAAACCAATAGTAATGATATTCTATGAAACAGCATCTAAATGGGAAACTAAAACGCTCCATTGAAACCGAAACTCTCAACTGAAGCAAATAATAGAATTCTTCTAAAGCATGTGAAACCACTGAAACCAATAGTAATGACATTCTATGAGAGATAATGTGAATGTGAAACTAAAACTCTCCATTGAATCGCGCGGCGCTGGCTGGAAGGCCTCGAGCCTGTAAATCTTTATTAGTTCCCACAGAATATTCTTCCATTCAGCACAACAGCCGCTCCACTGTCTGGACCGGGAGCGCGCGCCTGTCAAACAGCCCGGCTACCAGTCACGCGGCGCCGTCTCCTCGCGCAGCTTTTTTTTTTTTATTGCTTAGATCCATCATGTAAATTGTTTAATGTCTCGTGTCACGGCGGACACTTACATTCGGTACCGAGCGGAGTTTCAAACTTTCCAAAACGTTAAATCATTAGGCGTCACGTCCCGGCGCGCGCTAGATTGGAGCTAGATTGTTATCAGCCAATCCCCGGGTGTTTTTTTTTTTGCTGTCGATCAAAGGAACTACGTCATAATCAGAAAAAAAATAAATAAATAATAGTCTTCTTTTGTCTTAAGGCCGGCCGCAACATGGCGCCATGCGGAGGCCGACAAGTAGAGAGAAGAATGATTCCAGCAGTGAAATACAAAACTTTACAATAAAACAACATGTAACTTTGAATTAAACTATTTAATTTAATTTGGAAGAAAATACTTCAACACTTTTATTCGAGGAGAATTTTCAACAGTGTTTTAGCTTTACTATAAATAGGAAGAGTGTTTCTAGGCTACTGTCATGTTTTGCGTAACATTTTTATAATTTTCAATGGACAATAATTTGTATTTCATTTTATTTTATTCTATTTTATTTTATCATTTAGTTTCTATTGTGTCCCTGTCTGTCATCTTAATTTTTTTTTTTAGCAATTTGTTTCAGATGATAGTTTTTTTTTCTTTATTAAACCCCACGGAGTCTCTTTATTTAACCCTCTCAGTTATTTTTCCTTTTCTCCTCTCTATTCTTCCCAAAGTGTTTCACGGCGGAAGAAGACACTAAACCCAAACTAAAGCTGCACTTACTCTGCTATCACACTCTAAATAAAGACTGAGTGTATTCCTCGTCATCATCGCAGCCGTTAATCCGCTGTCCTCTCAGAACAGAGGGGGGGGGGGGGGGGGGGGCTCTCTTTTCGGAAGTCGCTCTCTGCTCTCAAACTCTCATTTATTATGTTCTCGTTCTCTTTCTGCCCGATGCGTTTTCAGTCCGGATTCCTGCGCTGCCCTCCGCCTCTTACACTGATTTTTCATGCGTCTTTACAGCCAAACCGAGCAGGGGGTGGGGGGGGGGGGTAAAGTGCTGCTGCAGAAACACAAGAATGTTACTTAGAGTCACGTTTAGCACGCCATAAATATTATCCAGACACCAGCAGCGATGTTACAAATACAGAGGAAAACCCTGCGTACAATATGAACGTTTTCCCTGCTGGATTATGGAAAAAAAAATACAGCAAATGCAACCGCAATGCAGCTTGTTTTCATTTTTTTTAAAAAATATGGAATTTTTATGCATCTGAAAATAAAAATGACATGATAAATTCTGACGATAAATAGAATAGCCTATATTTTATGCCTGTAAAAGTAAAAAAAGTAGCTATTTTAAATACATAAATAGGCCCAACATATTAAATCCACAGACCAATCAAACGAACAAATACCGCGCAATTGACAAAATCCACTTCTATTGTTTTGTAATAATGACACAGTGTTTTATAAAATATAACTGCATCCCTAATGAATTTATTTTAGTTTTGTCTCTTGGCTCACATTAAACTTTCTGCCGTGCCTCTGAACAATCATATAAAATAACTTGTCTATGCTATTCTATTCTATTCTATTCTATTCTATTCTATTCTATTCTACACACGCGGAACGCAGAAGGATCCTGTACATTTTTAAGCCAGACGTTTTGGCTTTTTGTTTCCTAAACGTGAAGGTTGGGGTATAGTGGGGGATTTTGTGTGTGTGTGTGTGTTTGTGTGTGTGTGTGTGTGTGTGTGTGTGTGTGTGTGTGTGTGTGTGTGTGTGTGTTTTATTCCGCCAGGCTCTCCAAAGCATCCTGCTTCGTTCTTTTTATCATGACAAAAATGAATCTTGAATTTCCGCTGTGAGATAGGCTCGACCCCCCCCCCCCCCCCCATATGTGTGTGTATATATATATGTGTGTGTGTGTGTGTGTGTGTGTGTGTGTGTGTGTGTGTGTCAGCAGGACCGGGCCCTTGAGGAAGTTTCAGACAGTAAACAGGAAGGAGAAAAAACTCGGGTGTCGTCGCTGGTCGCTCCCATTTTCATTTTTCATCAACTTCCTCGTTTTAATGACGGACACCCCCCCCCCCTCCCCCCCCCCTCCCCCTCCACTCCCCCCTCACCCTCTCTCCTCGCGCACCGTGACCCCCCACACGGACCGGGACAGGACACGCGCGACACAAACGCAGTTCCTCTCTCTCTGTGTGAGTTGTTGTTGGATCAGTGAGAGAGGCGCAGCAGCGGCTCTCTATAGGCTGCTTTGTCTGCTGTGTGTGTGTGTGTGTGTGTGTGTGTGTGTGTGTGTGTGTGTGTGTGTCATCTGTTTCCCGTGTATGTACACAGGGCCATGCTCGCCTATAGAGCCGTTAGTATTAGTATTATTATTATGTGTGTTATGTGCACAGGCTTGCTGAATGCTTTGAAGCCGCTCGCGCTGTCAGAAGGCTTTACAGTCTGTGTGTTGAGAGTGATGAGTGGGGTGAGTAACCAGGCGACTGCCGTTCCTTTCAGCTTTCATTGCAAGGTGTGTGTGTGTGTATACGTGTGTGTGTGTGTGGGAGTGGGGTGTGTTTTGTTGTGTTTGGTGGGTTTGTTGGCAGGGCATGAGAGAGCAGAGAGAAAGAAAGGCGAACGACCCGGGCATGGGAAAAAAAAAAGATCCTGTGTGTGTGTGTGTGTGTGTGTGTGTGTGTGTATTGGTGTGTAACGCCTTTGGTCAGCAGAAGCTGCTTCAATTTGAGGAGATTTTCGTTCATTTCGTTAAGTTTGGAACATCTACTCTGCCTTTTTAAGTCGAGCAGGAGTCTCATTCTGCTTCTATGGCAGCTGGGATGTTGTGTAGCCTATTAGCAAAGAGAAAACCTATTGTCTTTTTTCCTGGAATCACACACACACACACAAACACACACACACAGACACACACACACACACACACACACGCTGAGCACCTACCCTGCACCAGACGCCGGAGCACTGCAGTCTCTCCAGTGATTGCTTTACGTTTAAATCGCCATTCGCAGCGAACTAATGCCTGCTGCATACTGATAGGGGTGAAGCGCGCGGCCATGCCTCATGCATAATGCACGAGGAGAGGAGTCACCGCGAGGTCAGCAGACGGGCTCGAGCCACGCACGGCACGAGGAGGAGAGAGAGAGAGAGAGCGAGAGAGAACCGCGCAGGCGCAGTGTAGCAGCGAAAGGTTGAGATAGATAGCGGCGGCGACCTCTGTGTGTGTGTGTGTG
>NW_027284550.1:0-16984 GCF_046629955.1 Centroberyx affinis | reverse complement strand
CACACACACACACACACACACACACACACACACTTTTAAGGTGAAATATTATTGCCAGTCCAATAGTCTTGTTGCATACCATTACTTTTGGCCACTGGTTCTGTTTGAAGTAGATCTGTAAGTGAATTTCATGAGTGTGGCTGAATGGGAAACAGAAGCCTGCGGATCAATATTTGAATAGAAGTGCTTTGCTTTCCTCCCATGTGAGTGTGTTTGTATGTATGAGTGTGTGTGTGTGTGTGTGTGTGTGTGTGTATCAGACTGCCTCGGGCGGTGTTAGTGGGACCGATGCCAGACAGTTTACTGTCTGGAATTTGATGGGGTCTGGTAATGCTTTACATGCACTCGCCTTCATGATACATTATGAATGAAGCGCACCCTTCATCAAAAAACCAAAAATACAAACCATACAAAGACTGAGACATCAGAGAGACAGACTCAGACAAGTCACAAGTGCACACACACACACACACACACACACACATAAAAAGTATCCTTTCATTTTGTTATTTTATCGTTTCCTCTCTCTTCTCTCTCTCTCTCTGTCACACACACACACACACAGCAGTAAAATTTTGATCTCATCTCTCAGTTTGACAGTTTCTGGCTCACATCAAAACGCACACACACACACACACACACACACACACACACACACACTGACAGACTGACACATACACACACAGCAGTAAAATTTTCATCTGCTCTCTTATTGAAGCAGTTTCTGGCTCACCCTGGCACACACGTACACACACACACACACACACACACACACATACACACGCACACACACACACACACACACACACACACACACACACACAGTAACCAAGTGGGAGAGAGAGAGAGAGAGGGACAGACTTCATTTCATGATCGGATAGCTCGGCCTCTCTCCTCTCTCCACCCTGAGGTCTCCTATTTCCTCACTTTCCCACAGATGTCTCCTTCAATGATACACTATTGATTTATTGTCCGCTCCATGACAGGGAGAGCGAGGAGGACAGTGAGAGGGATAGAGTGAGGGAGCGAGAGGGAGGGAGAGAGAGAGAGAGAGAGGACAGGAAGAGAAAGGTATTATTGATGCTATTGAACCGTTGTCACATTGTCATGGTTCCTGACTGAATCTGGTTATATTTGTTGTGTTTGCTTGAAGCAGCAGGAGGGAAACTTTGCATGCTGGCGGCCCCAAATGGCACTGAGAGGTAAAATTTGAAGGACTTCATTACCCAGAAATAATGTAACGGGATGTCTTCTTAGTGTCTGGTGGAGCTGGTGAAGAGGTTCGGCCATCTTTGGTGAGTCCAGTTTTCTCTGAACTGCAAAAAAAAAAATCCATTTTAACAAGCCATTTAGTCTCGTGTTGAGCCTTAAATAATAATTTTTCTTAAAAGAATTGTAAAAATCTGCCAACAGGATGAGACCAGTCAACTTGTTTCCAATGCAAATCAACTTGTTTCAACAATTTTCTTGGATCAAGTGACATTTTCTTGAAACTAGTGGAGTGATCTTCCTTGTTCTGCCTTGTTTCCGCATACTGTCACTTGTTTCTGGTAAATTCCTGAAACTGAAAGTGAAACTTCATTGCCAATAAGTATAATAACCTCACCCCACTGGCAGATTTCTTCACTTGTTGTAAGAAATATAGAAAAATATATATAAGGCAAATAGAGTGACTCTACGGCATCTCAATTAGTGGAGATGGGACACTCTTCTCTGCTGCAGCTGCACTTTTTACATTAAAGAAAAACGTGCACACCTAAAAGTATTTAAGTGACAGGTGTGTAGGACAAAAACCAAAAAGGTAGATACTGAGAAAGAAACATAATCCCACACACTGATGAGAGTCTTATTGACTGAAACATTGCATTAAAGTATCATGCAAGTGTAGACAGTGTGCAGGATTAGATTTCTTTCTCCGTCTTATTACATTAAAATCTTGCTTTGTGTAGCTTTAACAATAAGCACTTTTGCATTTATGGCAAGTAAGCACCTGTGAATTAAAGAAATGAAAGAGAAAGACACAGATAAACCTATAAAAGCCAGCAGATAATGTATTTTTTCCCTTTCAATTTCTGAGTGTTTTGTTTTGGGGTTTTTTTTTTTTAAAGATGCCGTTCAATATTTTGGGTAGTCAGATGATGGACCAGGGCACCGAGTCGCTTTCAACACTCAGAGTTTCCAAGGTCGTTTGTTAATGAGGATACAGCAAATGAATTATTGAGTGCGAGGGATGAGAGAGAGAGGGAGACACTGGGCAGTGCATTACTGTCTTCTAGACTACATATTGACTCTTCCAAAGACTCAATTATGCTGACATCTCCTGCTTTGTCATTTTTTTTTTGCTTCTGTAGACAAAGATGTGATAGAAAAGGTTATTCTTTTTATCTTATTATTTTTGTTTGGAAGTGGGGAAAAAATCACTCATTGATTCCTGTGGAAACCATGTAGTTTGGGTCATCAGTAAACCAAATCAAAACACCTATTGTTGTGTTTTTGTGTTTTTTCTGTATTCTTGCATCTCTGCTGTCAACAGACTGCAAAATGGTAAGAATGAAGAACTTTGCAATGCTAACCGGTATAAAGAGCAACTGGTAACATTACTAGTGAGTTAGCTATAGCCTGCATGCACCTAGAGGGCTTTTATGTATCTATAAAGGTTTGTACGTTCACATTTTGGACATTTCAGCTGATGCTTGTTGTCCAGAGCAACTAAAAATGAGTCTTCCCTGCCACCCCAAAATAGCTCAGAAGCAATCACATTTGTATCTCTGAACTAACGTTTCCATTTTGCATTTGCATTTATTGTATATTTGCAGCTGGTATTGTATTTGGGGGGTTGGGGTTAATTCACTTTTAATTCAGTCAAGTCATGAGCTGGATGGATGTTGTTCAAAATTCAAACAGTGTTGACCTGAAAGCATTTTGTATCAACTGTACAAATTATTGTACTGATTGAGAATAAAGTATGCATTGTCTGTCTATGTTGATGTGAATTGGAATATCAATTTGTAATCTCCACAGTAGGGCGGTGCAGTGAGCAGGAAGATCGACCGCATCGTGTTTCAAGCCTCTGTGTTGGCAGGCAGCCGTCCTGCTGAAGTGTCCTTGAGCAAGACACTGAATCCCTACCAGCCCCAAGACCTGGACCTCACTGTGGACGAGAAATCATTTTAAATAAAGTATCACGATCACACATATTACAGTCATATGGATTTTACAGCAATGGCATAAGTCACCATTGACAATAACACAGATTCTACCTTTCACTATCCACATCCTTTTCTAACACAAACATACATGAACCCCCCCCCCCCTCCTCCTCCCCTTCAACACACTCAGCAGCTCATCTGTCTCCGAGAGTCCAACACAAAATTAGGGCCACTCTCTGCTCCTGCTCCTGGTTGCCTAGGAAACCACTCAGAAATATGGAGGCTTTCCTACACAGGGACGAGCAGCATGGCCGTATTATTTACCACTGGCTGAGGCTGTAATCCCTGTCACCTACCCGCTGTGTCGCCGACGATACCTCTGCAAAAGAACATCCAACCCCCACAAGCTACACTAACCCCCCCCTTCCTCCCCCCCACCCCCCCACCACCCCCGTCTCTGCATTGTGGGGCCCCGGGAGCAGCACGTCGACGGTTACCATGGCAATATCGATAGTTATCGCTATCGCCCCCCTGCACGCCAACAGGTGAGCTCTGTAATGTAAATTTTTCACAGTGTCACACAGAGATGAGGGAATACGCACGGGGAGTGCACGTGTAAACATGCACACACACACACACACATACATGTACATAAATATGCATGCACACACACACATATACACACTATCCTCTCTGTATTCCTAAAAATGACACACAACATTCACGCATGTGCATATACATCGACACACACTGAACACTGATGCATGATCGCATGTAACGTGCAAACACTCATGCACAAATTACCCCTTCTACACCACAAAAAATGCAGACACACATGTATACATGAACATAAACGTGCATGTGCATATACAACAACACACACACACACACACACACACACACACACACTCACTCTGCATCCCCAAACTCACAGGAACATGTGTGTACAGTATATATGTATTCATGTGCACACACAGATACACAATCCCTACACACACAGACTCACACAGACTCACACACACACGTTACCTACACTCACTGTATAAACATGCACAAACAAACTCACTCTCTCTCACACACACACACACACACACACACACACAGGCACAAACCACCCCCCCCTCTTCTCTCCCCATCAGTCAAATCAGTAATTGGCCGTCCATTATGCCAGAGTTCATTTGCATGGTTCCAGCTGAAGTGTTTACCAGATGTCTGTGGGTATCGCTAACATGATTAGGCCGCCGTTCCGCTAATTTATCGGGTAGATCCTCTGGGTGCTCGTCCCTCATTGGTTGGATTCGGGAAACACTGGGAAAACACTGATTTTTCTGTTGATAGGTGCGGTTTATGTAGAGTGATAGATACAATCTACTGGTCTGTTTATACTGTTGTCCCTGCACCATTTGTGTCAGCACGTACTGTGAAACTCTCTCAAGTTGTCAGCATGCTTCTCTACCAATATGGCCGAGACAAATTTGCGTATATTTATTGTGGTCGGGGATTCTGATTTGTACAGCATGTCTGGTTTTGCGGATGGTTGAGAAGAGAGAAACAGGAAAGTTTGAGGAGAGAGTGAACTACCAATCCAAGCTCCGCCCCCACACTGTTTGATTGACAGCTGATCTTTTGGAAAGTGCAGCGCAGAGACACCACAGCAATGAGACAAGGAAGTCAAGGATTACCACTTTAAAGAAGGTTTTTGAGATTACTTTTCAGATACTAAGGAATGTGCAAAACAGGGTGTAGCTAAATATTCGGAATATGGTCTTAATAGTACACTTAATTCCTGATTTTGGGCATTTCAATCATGTTGGTTCTTTGTGTTTTTCTGTGTCAAAACATCAACCTAGTTTCCTAGTTTGAGCATCAGTATTGAGTGAAATCTGAGAGCCTGTTTGTTATGTGTCGCTCAAGGAAGAGAAGTTTCCATTTGTGAGACAGTGATGGACGTGTGAACACAGTATAGGCTCGAATATGTTCGCAATGATCTATCTGTTATGACACACACACACACACACACACACACAGACCTGTAAGCAGACACAGGCACGTACATATGCTCACACGCACAAACATCTGCAAAAACAACACATGCACACATAGAGTTACACTCATAAATACACACATACATGATCTGCTTACAGACACACACACACACACACACACACACACACACACAGGTTCTCATTTGCAATCGACTCCCCACTGTCACAACAATACATCTAATGGACGTGTCAGCCTGCCAGGCTCCTTCGCTGAGACTCGCGTTTCTCAACTCCATCAAGAAGAGAGAGGGGAGGAAAATTTCCACTGTAATCTTTGTTGGAAGTTGAAACGCTACCTGCTATCCAAAATGACATCTAAATAACATGCTAGGTGTCACGCCTATCGGAAATAGCAATCATCAGACGTAAATGTCAACGGGAATTCAACTGGAGGGTGTTTTAAGAGGGAATTCTGATCCTGGGATTTAAATCCAATATAAATGGATAATCTGAATCATGTGCGCGCCGCATGGAAACGTAGCGAAGGTGGATTCAAATGCCAAGCAAATGTCACAGGTATTACACAAATACACACATCTCATAAGATACGGCTGTCAAGTCTAATATGTTGATGAATTTTTGCTCCAACTTTAGAACGCCGCGGCAACAGAAGAATACACGCACATGTATTAACACTCAAACACATACATATACTGGAGCTATTGGATGCTTTATCCATTGGCATACATTTTTTAGCATGGGTGGCCCCAGGGGGAATAGCATGATACAGTAAAGTTTGATACATTTATTCATAGAGGAGAGGAAATATGAAGGAAATTTATATTCAGACGAGATACTGAGTGGAATTTTTACATGAAAGAAGAAATAAGTTATTCGCTTCGTGCTTCCATGCTTTGCAAGGCAATATCAAGTGTTTTGATATGCGCCTCATGAATTCATATGTTGTAAATATCAAAAACTCTTCTTAGCATTCTAGTCACAGCAATATCATTTGTTCTTCTTGCTTCAATTTGATGGTAGCCTATACTTTGCAACTGTTGAGTGGATGTTCAAACCTATAGAGCAATCATTATTTATATATTTATATTAGTAGTAACACTAGGAGTAGTAGTAGTAGTAGCAGTGGTAGTAGTAGTAGTAGTAGGATTAGTAGTAGCAGTAGTAATAGTAGTAGTAGTACCTAGTAGCATTAGTAGTAGTAGTAGCAGTAGCAGTAGCATTAGCAGTAGTAGTAGCAGTAGCAGTAGTAGTAGTAGTAGTAGTAGCTGTAGTAGCAGTAATAGTATTAGTAGCCTAGTTTTAGTAGCATTAGTAGTAGTAATAGTAGTGGTAGTAGTAGTAGTAGCAGTGGCAGTAGTAGTGATCTGTTGAGTGGATGTTCAAACCTATAGAGTAATTATCATTATTTATATTAGTAGTAACACTAGTAGCAGTAGTAGTATTAGTAGCCTAGTTTTAGTAGCATTAGTAGTAGTAATAGTAGTGGTAGTAGTGGTAGCAGTAGTAGTAGTAGTAGTAGTATCAGTAGTAGTAGTAGTAGTAGTAGCAGTAGTAGTAGTAGTAGTATTAGTAGCCTAGTTTTAGTAGCATTAGTAGTAGTAATATTAGTAGTAGTAATAGTAGTAGTAGCAGTGGCAGTAGTAGTAGTAGTAGTAGTAGTAGTAGTAGTAGTAGTATTATTAGTAGGAGTAGTAGTAGTAGTATTAGTAGGAGTAGTATTACTCATAGTAGCAGCAGTTAACACAGCCAGCAGTGAAAGTCTTCACTTTATTATATCTTATTGTTAATATATTTGTTTTGTTGCTTTTATTTTTAGGGAGTCAAAATACAAATAGGGATATTATTATTACTATTCTTTGTGAGTAAGCATGGAGCCTTTACAACCTCCAGGTCTGGACCTGTGAGTCTGGCCTTGGCCTTGGCCTTGATCCTGGTCTGTATTCACTGCTCACAGTAGCAGGCAGGGACGTGCGCCGCCTCCATCCTGAATTGTGAGCGGTTTATTAGTAAGCTGGGCAGCAGCAGGGACGGATTAGAATTCACTTCCACCTGCAAACAGAGGGAGGGGAGCCCATCCAACAAAGTGTGCGCTCGTCCAAGTGCCGGTGCAGCCACTGGCAAAGCACCGCAGCAAGTCGCAGAATTAATATACCGAGGCTCGGCTGCACTGCCTTGCTGTGGAGATCTTTGGCTCTGGGTGAGGTTGGAAAAAAAACTTTCCATAAATTGGTCTAGTGGTTAGAGAGACTATCCTGTAACCAGAAAGTTCAATCTGTGGAACAACAATGTCTCCATCAACAGTCATGTTTAAAGTCCCCATGAAATGAACTCCCATTACTGTTACTTGCTGGAAAACAGTATTATCTTTCATGGTGACCCCATGCTACACTAGTAGGTGTAAATATACATTTCTAACCAATAAAAGCATCAGATTTTTGAACAATCCTGCCCCTCTGCACCCCTCCCATCAAATAAAACTGCCTTTCTCTCCCTCATAGTCCATTGGTTTAGACTTTTGAATGATCCCTCACTGCATTATGTCCCGCCCCAACTTCCTGTTTCAACAGGAAACGCATCAAATCAAGGACGTAAAGATATCGTTTCATGGGGTCTTTAAGTATCTTCAGAGGTGGGAAGTACTAAAGTAAAAATACTTTGTTACTCTACTTAAGTACAATTTTCGAGTATATGTAGCCTACTTTACTCGAGTTGTTCTTTCACTTAAGACTTTTTACTTTTAATCTTTATTCTAACTAGATTTCAAAAGAAAAATCTATACTTTGTACTCGCTAGATTTTGAAAACAGACTTGTTCCTCTCAGGAAAACATCATTTTTTTCATTTTCTGCCTCAGACAGCTTCCATCCAGGAAGCAGCTGATGAAGAGCCAAATGTGATTGGCTGCTTGTACAGCAAAGCGACACCAACAACCACAAGGAGGGAAAGAGACGAGAGCAAGAGAGAGAGAAGCAACACGAAGAAGAGGGAAGCAACAAGAGAGAAGAGAATTAACATTCGTGATTTGAGCTGCAGACTCTTTCTCATCTGGGATTCAGAGGAACGCTCAACAGAGAACCAGTTTAGAACATTAGAAATGAATTTTTTAGAGGACTACTTTTACTTTTATACTTGAAGTAAATTTAAGACCATGTACTTTTACACTGTGACTTGAGTAAAGGATTTGAAATGGTACTTCAGTCTTTACCAGAGTATACTGTATTTTTAGATGAGTATTTGCACTTTTACTTGAGTAAGGAATTTGTGTACTTCTACCACCTTTGTATCTTTGAACAAGTTCTACCTACTCTACCTAGTTCTGAATCTACCTACTCACACATTCATTGTAAGTCGCTGTGGATAGGAGCGTCGGCTAAATGCCTGAAATGTAAATAGTGGTACAAATAGTCTGTGTTGACAAGCTGGATAGGGATCCCTGTTGTATGAGCACTTTGAGACGTCTGCTCCAAATTGAGTCAGTTAATGTATTAAAATGCCTTGCATCAGTGCTATTGATATGCTGATCTACGACAGAAATGTGAATGGAAGTTTTCATTAGTTTTCATTAGCCAGTGGAATTAAAATCCCATCTCATAAATTAAACAAAAAGCCTTTGAGATTGAATTGATTTCCCTGGTGGGGGGAAGATCCATTCAACACATAATTATAGGTTTCATGAGGATTATCAACATAATAAAAAAAAAAAAAAAGCGTGAATGTCAGTAAAAAACCTGGAAGAGAAAGGCTTCTGCACAAGAGATAACAATGACATAACATTTTGCATTTTAGCCATTATCTGGAATAACTAGCATTAGCGTTTAGCTCCAGAATGAGATGAATGATAGGACACAAATCAGACAAATTATGCTGCTATTTAAAGGATAATGTGACAAAATGTGAGACTGAATCCTCTATATTTTAAAGGATTTTAAAAAATGTTCTTGGTATATGGATATATAGAATTTTAGAATAGAACTTTGCATATACAGCATGTAAGTATGTTGAACATTTTTCTAGCTGTGACTGCACTGTAATGTGAAATGTTTGTTTCAGGAAAAAAATAATATTCAGCACTTCTTTTAGGAGAGTTTGTTGGATTTTTTTTTTTCTTTCTTTAACATCTTCACCTTCTTCCAATGAAAACAACGGCCATTATTTTTTTAGTGACTGGCCGCTTCACATCCATCACTCACGTCTGTTGGAGGAAGGGTCACTCTATTCCTGAACTCCATCGTCTTTCCCTGTGATTGCAGATAACGTGTGATAGCTCAATTCACATATCTTTGTACAAACTAGTAAAGAAAAATGGTATGAGCAGTTGAAGAGAGTCAGTGAGCCTCGCTGAACTTTGCTGTTTACTTTGAATTCAGTGTGAAAGATATGAAGGGTTTGGTTTCAAAAATCCATAAATCAATTTTGGAAAAAAGTTGAAAGCTGATCTTCATTGCTCAATATTTAAAAAAAAAATGCTACTGTTGCTATTTTGTAAGTAAAGGTAACAATCACTACTCCATCCACTTTCATGCCTGTAATTTTGTTGGGGTAGATGTTATATTTTTCATTTGGTGGATATGTCAGTTTGGAAGGAAACTCTTCATATCTATTGAGGAAAAAATACTTCTAAGTAACCTGACAAGTAATCACATATTTTAAAGAGTATCAGAATAAAATTAACACATGGTATTTACCTTTTTGTTTGTAATCAGATTACTGTCATCCCTATACATGGTGGAGAGATGGTGGCTTTTGGAGGGACAAGGCTGAACTCCAACCAACTGTAATTTATAGTCAGGTAATGTAGGAGGAAGGAGAACTTCAGGCACCCTGAGCATCTCTACCTCCCATGCCTTCAGAAAATGCCAAAATCAACACCAACAGCACGATACAGAACGATCACCAGAGACTGTACTTCCTTCAACAGTTGAAAAAACAATTTGGTGTCAATCAGGGAACTATGGCGGACTTCTCCAGAGCCGTGACCGAAACTGCTGTCACCTCTTCCATCACATCTGCTCAGGACGGGAGGCAGTTGGAGAGGATGTTGTGCACACAGCTGCAAAAATTATCTGTCTCCTCTATATTCTCCACCCGTTTGCAACATAAAGCTCTTAAGTAGTTCACTGATTCCTCTCCCTGAGCCAAAGCATATTTCTCTCTCTGTCCCTCCAGGAGCAGAGGGGTTATCAGAACCAGGACTTCTCGGCTTCATTGCAGCAGCGATCCTGAGGCGGTATGAGTGGGTTTGGGCTCTAAAAATCACTAGCACTTTATGCTATTGATTGTTTTATTTGACTTGTCAGTTTTTGTACTTTGCAGGTCTATTAACTGGCCTTGCCTGGCCAATTATGGTTAGTCCCCGACAGTTGAAGTTCACAAACTGTGTTCTTTTACTTTTCATGAATGGCTATGCGGTTAACCATGAATATAGCACCTATTCCATATCTATGGGGACAAGAATATCGTTGTCATGTGAAAACCTTGCATCGCCAAAATGTCACCTTTTCAGAAACTAAGATAAACATCCTTGTTTTTAGCTTGATGGCAATGCATTTTTCAGTTTATCCAATGGGGTTTTAAAAGAGTTTCATAAACCCAAGGGAATTTTGTAATCCTTAAATTGTTAAATTTAAAAAGTTAAAACATGAAAATCACCAAAGCTGGAGTTACACTGTTGTCATGCGAAAACTGTGTAACTGCAATTTTGGCAATGTTCAGGTTTTAAAGTCCCCATGAAAAGGCATCTTCACCAGAAATGCAGTTTTATTTGATGGGAGGAATGGAGGGGCGGGATTGTTCAAAAAATCTGATGGTTTTACTGGATGGAATTTATATTTACACCTAGGCCTACTAGTACAGCTTTTCCAGGGAGTAAAAGTAGTGGGAGTTCATTTCATGGGGACTATGACCTTTTCTGCTTATGAAACCTTTTAAAAACCCATTAGTTTAACCTCCAAATATGCATGGTCGTTCCCAAAAGTTGACATTTTGCCGTTACAAGGTTTTCTCCCAACAGCAGCAAAATGCCCTCAAAACTATTTGTAATCGGAGAACTGTGTTTTTACACGAACAGCAACACACCACCGCTACCTTCCCACTTGTAGTCAGGTTACTGTAATCTCGTTACACGCCGCATTATCCCGCCCACCTGAGCTGTGACGGCACGTCACTCACCGGCTCTGACTTGGACGTCTATTAGCGATCTATGGAGACAGACGGAGAGCGATAGTGACAGACACATGATGGAGGAGGCCTTGAGTTGACAGGAGGGAGAGTCGGAGACAGGCAGCCCAGTGTGTGTGGGGGTGAAAGGGATGAGCGGAGGGCCTGCCAGAAACCTGCCCCCCCTCCTAAACCAACCCTACCCCCCACCACCCACCCCACCCCCCGGAGGGCACGAGCTGGTGTGTTTTCACGCCAGCAGATGATAGCAGCCGGCGAGCAGACGGTGTGTGTGTGTGTAGGAGTGTGTGGCTTTGTATGAGGCCGGCAGCAGACTACACACACACACACACACACACACACACACACACACACACACACACACACACACACAGGCCTCCGGAGCCGCGCGCAGCCAAGCAGCAAGCGGGAGATAATCGAATACAGCGATGCACGGGCACGCACGTTTGTTTTACCACACTTGTGAAGACCTTCATTGTCTACACTGATTCCCTCACCTTTAAAGGAATAGTTCACCCAAAAAATGAAAATTCTGTCATCAACTCCTCTTCAGAGTTCCAAAAAGACCTACAGTATATTTACAATATCATTTAGTGCAAATCTTAACTACAGTCTTTCTATTCACAGTGTGATTGTTTGGCTGTTTTTGTTTTGGAGCTCTAAAGAACAGGTCCCCATTGACTTCAGTTGTTTTGGAGAAGGCTGCTACCAAGTTGTGCTGGCAGCCTCCCTGTGTGTTATATGGACTAACAAATTTCACCTGTGTTTCATTTGGCATGAGGGTGAGTAGATGATGACAGAATTTTCATTTTTGGGTGAACTATTCCTTTAAACCACGTGCCTAACCTTAAAGTGGCGTTGAACTGTGGTAGTACCTTGGGTTGAATTCGGCATATGTTTCCTCCGATGGATTTCAGTGTCACACTTGCTCAAACTGAAAGGTTTAATAAACATAAAGAAAGTGATTCACTTAACCACATGTGAGCGGCAGTACTAGTTTTTTTAAATATATTGTCAGAATCTGCTTTGTTTGTGTTTGTTTATGTGCTAGAAGTGTGATTTTCAGACTGTTCCGCCATACAATGGCAGTGAATGAAGAGAAAAAAACACAATTCTCTAATCTCCTCTACCGGCGCAACTGATAACAGAGAATCGCTGATTTTAGATACACAACACAAGATACTACCAAAGTTCAACATCACTTTAACCCGCATCCCAACCTAAACCAAATCCTAATCCCAAAGTTTTAACCCTAAACTTGCCTGTTAACGAAATGAGGAGCAGCAAAATATCCTCACTTTGGAGGATTTTCTCATAAGTATAGAAATATAACACACACACACACACACATTCATAGATACACACATTTACTTACTAAAGCATGTTGACAACAAGGGCAATCACACTATAAAACACATATGCACACACTCAGGTGTGTTGCACGCATACCCACACATACATCACATCACACACTCGAGAAACAAAGAAGATTGACATACACTACTCAGCCTGCGAGAGAAAATGAGACAAATGTAACAGCATGGGGGAGAAGCATTTGATATCATCACAGACACTTGATTACAGTTGACAATTGGAAATGTCCTGTTCTATCTTAGTGATGTATTACTGCATTTGTACTTTATGCTATTATGCTTGATTTTATTCAAGCACGATTTAATCACTCTGAAGCACCTTGAAATTCATCCGTTATATGAAATGTGCTATATGGATATTGATATTCTGAGGTTGTAACGGTGGTAGAGAACATTGGTCATAGTGCAAAACATGCTGTCATCTCCTCCACATGGTTTTCCTCATGCGATAAATTAAATCAGCTGATTAAAAAAAATAATATTATGTAGGGCAAAACCTTGCAAGTCAATATCCTCTGTGAAATGTTCATATATATATAACCAAGATCCACTGAATTACTGGGCCTCTAAAATAAACCTCCGAAATATACAACACACACATGTTTTCTCACACTATCATGAGAGCGTTCATATTTAGCATGGGTGTTATTCCCATGCTCTGCCCACTGAGCAACACAGAACCACAACTATGAAGCATGCAGGGACATGTATTCCTGAAATACTCTGTACTGTCTAATTACCAGGGAGACAGCTTTTATTTCCAACAGCTTTACACAATTTTAATAGAAAACTATATTTGGATCACTGCATATTTTGTTGATTATGTCTTTTCAGTTGAACAGTCAGTTCAGAGGAGGGTTAGAGTCACGTCTCTCAATACACACACCAGTCAAAATAATAATAATCTGATAGTTTATTGACTGATTGAAATTCTGTCTTCTTAAGCTCGCCTCCACAGGGAGGTCAGAGGTCAGAGGTCAGGTTCAGATATAGAACAGCGACCCTGGAGCTGGTAGGGATTCAGTGTTTTGCTCAAGGACACTTCAGCAGGGTGGATGCCTGCCAACACTCTGGGTGAAGGCCATTCTCCCTAATCGCTACATCATCCTGCTTTGGCATTTACAAATTGTGCAATTACCATCATAGTGATTGTAACTGATGGATACCTAATTTTCAATTATTAAAATAATTTCTAGATTGGGTATGAAAAAGGTTTTAGGGCAAAATAATTTTGACAATCAAAAAAAACAATCAATTTCCTAAACTGAGTGAACTGAAAATGAATCCATCCATCCAAACGCTGGTCTGCGATTCAATAAACAAGATTCTACTTCAGAATGAACTGCATCACTGCATAAATGTTGCTATAAATGCATGTATAGATACATAAATGCTGTTATTCATATCCGTATTCAATTCAAGGTTCATTTAAAAAGATCCCCAACGGGAAACAAAAGGGGTTAAAACAAAATCTCACGGTACGTTGAATCACAGTACAGTAGAATCAAAACAAGAGTCAAGTTGGGAAATTAATTTACTCCCCAACACGTATTTTCCAAGACAGGGAAGCAAATGACAGAACGTCACAGCATGCAGGCCTTCCTCCTCCTCTCATTCCTGCAGGCTATAAATAGCGGGAGTGAAGGTTTCCCTATATCTCTGGTTGATGCCAAATGTCCTCGCTCTGCAGGTGTCCTTATCTGTGGCTAATATTAGCCCAGTGCTGCGCTGGATCCACCAATAGACTCTGTGGAGAGAGGAGTAGGGGGGGGGGGGGGGTGGCGACGCCTCACCGGTCCCACAGGACCATCTGTCTTGGCCAGGCGCAGCATGGGATAATGGCATCATGTACCGCTGTTGTTCGCATCAGGGGGATCCGTAGATGCAACCGCAGATTCCATCTATCAGCTCTCCTGACCTGGCCAAGGAAATTTCTTGGTATTTAATAGTCGGTTTTTGTGTTGCTTGCATACAAATGAAGAAACCGTTGACCCTCATTTGAATAAAAAGGGCATTAGCGCGAAAAGGATGTCAGCAATTAGCGCCTTTTCTTCTCTTGGCTGGCACTTGTTGAGTGTGGAGGGTGCAACTGGTCAAAATGCAATTCGGATACAGTCGCCCCCCCCCCCCCTGTCACCAGGCACAAAACTGTGACCTTTGCAAACACCCAGAGGTCCTTTCATTGAATCTCATTTACCCCTCCACCAATCAGCAGTCAGGTGCACAGTTACCATAGAAGCCTGTAGCCAATGGGAGCCTGCCAACTTCGCCAACAGTCCCTCCTCCCCCCTGTCGTCCTTCACACCCATGTTAATCCGGAGAGCAAATCTACATATGCCTGGGCAAACTTAATTAACACCCATCACTTATTAACACACCCAGCGCTGAGCTTTTCTTCTCTAATTAGATGGCTTTTATACGAGCAACGGGCTGACAATGTTCCTCGGCCTTGAACGCGTCACAGAACATTGCGGGGTCTTTGTTTCCACCCCCCTCCCCCCCCTTTCTCTCTCGTCTTTGGATCAGCCACACCGATGCAAGTCGAGCGCCAGGCTATTAATCACCAAGCCATTAGCTATGCATCAATTACTCAAGATGCCCACCATGGTTTTTGATTAGGGGCTGGGCGAACTCCGGAAGACTGAACCGGTGCATATTTAACAATCGGCTGTGATACGCTCGCCAGTCCTGCTCCTTTGACGCCCTCCTGCCACATCAGAACGCCAGAACACATCTGGCCGTGTGAGACACTCACAGCGGGCACCGAAATGCCTATTGATCCAAATCGCTCAACGATAACCACGGCATCAGATGCGTGAATTGTGCCACGAATTAAAAAAAACACCACATCTTCTTTGTTAATGAATGCTTCACAGTTTTTATGCAGAAAGTACTCCGAGCACGGTCAGCGGGAGGAATCGCACATCATTGCCATGTCATAAATTTTGCAAGCCTGCAGCTGAACTAAACAAACTACAAAACAAACAGCAGTAGTAAAAACTCAGAACGACTTCAACGTTCATCCCTGTCCTGTCCTGTTTTACTGGCATAGTACATCTTTTAGTTGCAATAATGGTTCGATTTTTATTTTCACCTTATTTATCCAGGAAAGTCAACTGAGCATGTATGGTCTTCACCAGGTCAATGTTTATTACGAAGCCCATTAGCTGATGTTTAGCACCTAGTTAGTCTTCCTTGAGTTCAGACACAATATTCATAGACAAAATGTAAAAGTTAAAAGCAACAGTCCGCAAATGTGCAGCTGTGACAAAAGACACCAATACTATAATTTATTAAAAACAAGCCCAATAAATAAGCTTCCCAAAACTTCAGCTAGGTGACCATATGGTCAAAACACACATTAGATCTGCTTTTTTTTATTCTTGCTAAGCAGGTGTTTCATCATTTTTAAAAAGACTACTTCACTTCTTGCTGAATGGATATCAAGAGGCAACATATTCCAGGGAGTACTAATCCTTTGCTGCTCCAGTATAGCTATCCAGTCGCCAACAAAACAAGAAAGTGGTTGTAAATCTGAATGTGTTCAATTAGCTTCATTTAATATGGTTTGCAAACTTCCCATTTACTGGATCCTCCAAGTGCCAGATATTATAGAAGTTATTATTATGTCCCTTCTCACCACATTTGGTTTATCTTGTTTTGGTGTTCTTAGCCCGTACATCACAGAATGCTGTAGTTGTACTCGGTGGGTTGGTAGTAGCCTTGAGGTTACAGGAATGGATTTGTAACCAAGGGGTCACAGGTTCAAATCCCTGTACTTGGGCTGGGAAAATCTGGGCTGGAAAAGCGAAGCAGCAATGCTCTCCCCTCACTTGACTGCTGCCATCGAGCAGCTCTTGAGCAAGACCTCCACACTTTAACCCGCGATTGTTTTCAGCCACTCAGCTGCCAGCAGTAAAAGACTGTGGTTATACTGGGTAGTTCCCAGAAGTGTGCGGATGTAATTGTATGCAGGGCTTCAGTCAAGACCAACTTAGTCGAATCCAAATCAATTCCATTACCAGGTTCAGTCAGGTTCGAGTCAAGACCAGATCCAAAGTGGGTCGAGACAAAGTCAAGACCAAATCGTGTTCTATTCAAGATCATGGCCAAAAAAGGCAATAAAAAGTAAATCTTTCCTAATGCAAAAAATATGATTATGGAGTTTAAGGATGAACAGAGATGTAGATCTATCTGCAAAACCAGTCTGTACTGTACACATCAACATCCAACTAATCAGTGCATAGGAATTTGAATAATCATTGCGTAGAAGTTCGAGG
>NW_027284549.1:5000-7500 GCF_046629955.1 Centroberyx affinis | reverse complement strand
GATGCATTTATGCCATTTGTTTGGCGAGGCATCGATATTCTTTCGCCCCCTCTCTCTTTCTCCCTCTCTTTCCCGCTCTCTCACTGATTCATAATATTGTTACTGATACAGTCATGCCATTTTTTTTGGGTTCGGCGTCGATGGTCTTTGCCAGGCTGTCGATTTCTCTCTCCCTCTCCCTCTGTTTCGCAGTATTGTTACTGATACCTTCATGCCATTTGTTCAGGGAGGCGTCAATAGTCTGCCCAGCTGTCAGTTTCTCTCTCTGCTCCTCCCTCCCTCTCCCTCTCATATGTAATATAGTTACTGATACATTTATGCCATTTGTTTGGAGAGGCGTCAATAGTCTTTGCCTAGCTGTCGATTTCTCTCTCTCTCTCTCTCTCTCTCTCTCTCCGTTTCTCTCTCCCTCCCTTGCTCTCCGATTTACAATGTCGTTACTAATACATTTATGCCATTAGTTCTCTGCCTGGATGTCAATTTCTCCTCCCGTCTTGGAGGATTTTGAAGAGAGGATCATTGATTGGGAGCAGACGTCAATGCAGAACAGGCGGATCAATAGTTCACTTCAGGTTGGACCAGGCTGGGGACGCGCTGCTAGACCTTTAAAATCCAGACTTTAAAATCCATCCCACACATAACAACGACAACAACGTTTAGGTCCCTGGTTCCTTTACGCTCTGCTAGTTCAGATGTACCTTAAATCTCCATGGTGCAACTAAACAAAGACGCTGTTTCAGTGTCTGAAGGCAACATTTAGGCTCTGTTGGAAACCGCTCCCTGTTGTATAGTGTGTCCGCCATTTTATACTTGTGTCCGAATTCTCAACGGTTATTTTGATTCACAATACTATAAATACCCAAAGCACTGCAAACTGTACTGAACAATGTACCCTACAGTTTCTCCTGTATACCACCATGCAATGCGATCGTGTCTTAGAGAAGAAGAAGAAGAAAAAGAAGAAGAGTCTAACTAGCTAACGTTGGCTCACCAGCTTATTGTTTGCCAAACCGAAACAGCTTGCTACCATTAGCAGACAGCGCCTTAGTTGACAAAACCACACTTGCGCATGATTCCAATTTCAACAATTTATTTGTCATTTAATGTTCAAAACTACCTGAGTCCATTTCACCCTGCTGTCATGAGGCTTGGTTTGTTTGAGATGCCTGCTGTCCAGCTCCATGAAGCTCGGTCTTTAGCACTTTTTGAATTTGGATGGTGATTCATAGCAGTTTTGGGCTCAAGCCTGTCCACCGGCAGTTATTTCAGACAGATACTGTCCAACAAACCTGACTGGACGGTCGATGTAGGCGGGACAAACCTCCTTATGACGAGCGTTACAGAGCGTGACATCAACGGCCAAACTACTATTTTGAGATTTCATCAGTCCTTAAAAAAAACATAACGGATGGATGAATTCAAACAGGAACAATCAGCTATTTAAAAGCTGGGAAGTGAACGCCGCCATGATTGTTGTTGCTCCGAGGCGTTTCAGAATGTAGAAGAATGACTGTTCTGATCATAGTTTCTCTGTTATCTCTCCACCTACAATACAGACAGTCATGGGATTCTGGACAAAATCATATCTGACAATAAAAGTATTCTCAGATTTGGGTCCGAGAGACAAAATCTCATCAAATGGGGGTCTGTGGCCCTAATGTGGACTAAATTAGGGGTCCTTGATATGGAAAAGGTTGAGAATCACTGCCATAGGGAACAGTGAGTGAAGTGAAGGAGTGAACTTTAGTGTAAACTTTACACTCTAACGTCAGATCGAGCGTTCGTTCAGCTGTTCTCGCCTCCCAGCTCGTTAATTGCAGTGAATTGCTTTGGCCTTGCTTCCCAGGTGCAGAAGAAACCCTGATGATGAAAACCAGCAGGGGCTGCAGGACCGAACACCGCTGCTCTCTGCTTGTTCTGACGCTCGTGGATTTCTGAAATTCTACAGCAGCGGGTTTTAACAGATTTCAGCTGATTAGGTGTCATGAGACTCAAACTTTACACTTTACGTTCAAGTAAGAAAAGTGATTGATATTTGAGAATTTTACCCGACAACAGCGCTCCCTTCCTCTCGCTCTTTCTTCCTTTTTGATATTCCTCCTCTTTCTTTGTCTAACTATCCTCCTCCTCTCTCTCTCTCTCTCTCTCTCTCTCTCTCAACCCCCCCCCCCCCCCGTCTCTCTCTCTCTCTCTCTCTCTGTCTCTCTCTAGGAAGTACAGGGTGTGTTATGTAGCTAATAGCGGGAGGCTTCTTATTCCTCCCAGCAGCCTCCAGTGTGTTACTCTGTCTCTCTCTCTTGCTCTCTCCTGCTCTCTCTCTCTCTCACACACACACACACACACACACACAGATGGACACCTACACACCCAAACCATGCTGTGACATCATGATGGAGTGTCAGGTGCTGCTGGCTAATTTCTGCCTCACTGTGTGTGTGTGTGTGTGTGTGTGTGTGTGTGTGTGTGTGTGTGTGTGTGTGTGTGTGCGCATGGGAGGAAC
>NW_027284548.1:17500-25950 GCF_046629955.1 Centroberyx affinis | reverse complement strand
TTTATTCTACAGTAACAACAACAATAATAATCGTCATCATCATAATCATAATAATCAGTGATATTATGAACATTTTTCACATAGATAAGAGAATAAAGAAATAAAGTAAGTAAACTCTGGTCAGCTCGTTTGGTTTGGCATGACAGCTGTAACTGACAAATAATGACAAATTATTTTATTTATGTATTTATTTATTATTTATTTAGTTATTTTTTTATTTTTTACTTTATTTAATTACTTATTTCTGTGTGTATGTATTTATACATATATTTATTGTTTAGCAACAACAGTAACAATAATAATGATGATGAATGAATAATGATCATAATCATAATCATAATAATGATAATAGCAACATTTTGTCACATAATGATAAAGAGAGTAAAGAAACAAAGTAACCAGCCAAACCTGGTCAGCCTGGTTCGGTTTGGTACAATGATGGAAACAAACTGGATATTAACAAATAATGACAAATTATTTTATTTATTTATTCTTTAATTACGTATTTATTTATTTGCTTTTTAAATTCATGCTTTTTAACTGAAAGACTTGTTCCTATTTAATGAGTTATGTAGGCTATTGTGTAGCAACAACAACAGTAATCATCATAATCATAACTATAATCATAACAATCATAATATTAATAGTAGCAACATTTTGTCACAGACATAAGAGAGTAAAGAAACAAAGTAACCAATCAGCTCGGTCCGGTCCGGTCCGGTCCGGTTCGGTTCGTCAGTGGAAACAGACTGTTGTGCAGCAGCTGTGGGCGGAGCCAAGTCACATCTGGATGAAAAACATCTGGAGCTGCTTCTCTCTCTCTCCCTCTCCCTCTCTCTCCCTCTCTCTCTCTCTCTCTCTCTCTCCATAAATGAGCGTCTCTCCGCTCGGCGCGCTGCTGACACCGGGGCCGAACACCGAGCGCTTTCTGTCGGGTTTGTCTGCCTCAGATTATGGCTCGGCGGTGGATCTTCCTCCTGCTGACCGTCTGTGAGTCCCGCTGCTCTCTCCGCTTTCCTCCGGGTTGTTTTCCATCGCTGCTGCTGGGACAGGAGGGCTGGTTTGGGCTGGACAGGGGGGGGATGTGTGTATGTGTGGGTGTGGGGGTGGGGGGGGGGCAGCTGTGCTTTATTTTGGTATGAAACTTCTGCTTTGGTCGATATTTGTCAGTAGAAAAACTCACTTGATAGATTTGAGGGTGAAAATATCAAAAGAGTCGGTGGGGAAAAGTTAGATTAGAGGCTTTCTGACTACACAGATGTCACTTTTTCTTTCTTTCTTTCTTTCTTTTTGTCTGTCTTTCTTTCTTTCTTTTCTCCTTGCTTGCTGTTACTCCCAAATTTTTCTTCAAATTCAGATCTTATAATCCCAGACTGCTGTAACTCTGACAGGTCTGGTTGTCTACTTCAGGCTTCAGATGAGTGTAAATACACAGCTTGACATGTTTGTTGTCTGAAGGTTTCGGCTGCAGTGAACTGAACCTTCACATCACCGTGAGTTCCTCTGACCGAGCTAATGAGCCGGAATAAGTGGAATAACTGTATGTGTTTGTTCTAGTCCGATAGTCTTTTGGCACTGGAATATTATAAGACTCCCTGGTTAGTTAAATCAGATACTCCAGAGGTTTTAAACTTTTTCAGCTCAGGATCAAATCAGCATATTTAGTGTTTCACTCTGAAAACCAGGTTCATTACAACGTATTATTAGTCTCATTATTATTAATCTTAACTACAAAATGATGGAAAGTTTTCTCCCGCACACTGAAAGGCTTCAGACCGGCTTCATAGTTTTCTATAGGTTCTGTTACACTCATTAAAGTGGAGATTTGGTCGCATTAAAGTTTATTCCACATCAGATTTGTGTTTACGCTGGACTGTCACTCTGTAAAATTGCTCCGTAATTGTGTTTTTCCCTCATGATCTATTTGGAGAAATCCATTCCAAGCTGAGGAGCTCAGAAAACAAGGCACAAGAATTTGACCTTAAAGGGAACAGACGCTTGTCACTGGACCTGAACCCTATCAGGGCTTGAATACTGAACTTTTAGGAAAGGTCCATATTTGTACCATATCTGCATCTCTAAAGGAGCAACTATGTACCACAAGTGACAAGAATGTACTTTGAAGCTTTGGTACCTAAATGGACGCTCGGGGAAAGATACAGATTTGTCTCTTTATGTGTCAAACTGGGGGGGGGGGGGGGGGGGGGGGGTGAAGGCCACAGCCACACTAATACGTTTTCGTTATTATTATTATTATTAACGTATAACTTTTGCTACGTTTACGCCTAGCGTCCGCACTACTCCGGCGTTTTCGGACCCTTAAAAGTTCGAAAACTCCGGGATTGCGTTTCAGTCCGGACGGGCGGAAACGGAGACTTTTGAAAACGAAGACGCAGACGCCCACGCTCGCTTCCTGATTGGCTCTTATCGGTCACGACGTTATTTGCTTTGCGACGACTCCCAATCTCTGTTTCCCGCCGCCTTGACCTCCTGATCCTCCTGTGTTTCTCTCAGTATCAGTTCCTCCACCTCCTCGTCGGTCCAAGCAAAGAAATCTCTGGTTGTACTTTTCGCCATTGCTGTTCTTCTTCTGTAGTATTTTCTGCAACTAAGCAACCAGCCGCAGAGTAGACAATCTGCTTCCTGTTTACACCGGCACGCGCATGCCCAGTGTACGGGAATGGTCATGTGATCTGTGTTTTCAGGCGTGTTAGTATGGACAGAGAGAGACGACGCCTCATATGCAGATATCTGTTTATAGAGATTAGCCCAAATGTCGTCTGGACCTAAAAAACGTGTGAAACAATCCGGTCGTAGACGTCGTTTCTCAACTCCGACTCCATTCTCGCGTCTCAAGTTGCTAATCGGACTGTAAACAGACCGGCTCAGGAAGAGGAAGTCTTGGCCCGGATGTCCGCTGGCTGCACCGGAAACCCCCAAATATCGGCCGTCGCCCCCAGAGTCTGATCGATCAGACCGATAGACGACGGGTTCAGAGGTTGGTGTGGATGTGGCCAAAGACAAAATTTTCATTTTGGGGTGAACTAATCCTTTAAGGACCACCAGTGTACCGTTGGGTAGAAATGGACCTTCCCGGCACCCTTACATCTGACAGTACCTCATCTGAATAATATGATACCTACCGTTACATCATTGATGTCAGCTTGATGGTAAAATGATGTAATACTATTGAAGTTAATACCTGACTAAACACCTGTTCCTAAAAATAGTAGCATTTTATAGAGCATAGTGTATCACATTTTTTAAATATTGATCAATGAACATCAGGGAACATTTTTGCCAGTAATAATAATGTAATCATTCATTGATTTGTCTTTTCGGAGAGGTCAGAGGTCAGAGGTCAGGGTCTGGGTCAGGGTCTGGAGCTGGTAGGGATTCAGTGTGTTGCTCACTGACTCTTCAGCAGGATTGAGGAACGGTCTCTCAAACCACTAGCCCACCCTGCTGCTACATTACTGTATGTGTGGATATCTATTGCATTTTGTCATGATACAGTTCATTTGTATTACGAGACAAAATCACTATCCTGCCACATAGAAACGTTTGATTTCTTGTTCCTAGTAAGAGCTCAACAGGATGCAGCAGAGTTTCTTACACCCAGAACTAATCATCAGAGCATCGGTAATTTAGTCTAATTTAGTTCTTTACTCAGGCTCATTAAAACATATTTGTATTCTGCTGTACACTGAGAGTCTTCAGACCTTTTTTCATATTCACATAACTGTCTTTAATGGAGCTAAACTCCACCAACAAAATACACTGGAGCTATTAGTGTTGTCATGGGGACGAGATGCACTTTGAGCCCCGATCCACAGAGAAACCAGGGTGTGTGTTACCAAAAAGGATAGGTGAAGTTCAGTGTTGGGGGTAAAGTAATCTGATTACTCTAACGTGTATGGTAACGAGTAACTTAACGCTTAACCTACATTTCGCTACTTTTATTTTTCTTTCAAATGGTTAAATGTTTAGTTAAAAAAATAAATAAAAAATTAATTTGTATTGCATTTGTATTGTATTGTATTGCTACATGATGTTATTAAAAGCAGACGACAGGCTACAGTAAGCTGGTGGTGCGGTGGAGGCTTGTGGGTTACGACTCGCTTTCAGAATGAAATTGATGGAAGAAAAGGGTCAGAACATTATTGTTAACTGTAAGTTTAGGCGAGACAAGGCAGCTTTATTTGTACAGCACATTTCATACACTGGGGCAATTCAAAGTGCTTTACAGAGTGATAAAAATACAGTAAAGGTAAAAGATTTACAATTAAAAAGTGCAAAAGTACAGACAGGAGATACAAAAGATAAAAGACTTAAAAAGTAAACTAGTGCAGTTCAAATCAAGTGAAATAGAAAGATAAAAGAACACAACAAATTCTCCCACTTTTAGATGCACATTGTGAGTGAACCCAGATGTTTTTCTGTAATTTTCTTTTCCCCTGTCCTTCCTGATTCTACTCTTGATCTGATATTTACTTCAGATCTCACTGCCTAAGGCAGACGAGAATCACAGATTCTCCTCTTGGTCAGAAACCTCACCATCCACAGATGGATGAGGATCATACAGGGTAAAGCTCTGTCCCCCCCACATATAGTGTTCACTCATGAGCAAGTAAGCATTACCCGGACAAGACCAATGAAAATTCGTACTTGCCCGTGATAGCTTTCACTATCAAACCTAAGATTGGAATTGAAAGCTTGTGAGTCAGTCTGCTGTTTATTGTGAGTCCAGACCGGATCAGTTTCCTCTGTGGTCTGACTGTTTACTGTGGAACCAGCTGACTGAAAGCTGCCATGATGTTTTCTTCAGACAGCAGATTGTTACTTAGTGATAATTTCTATAATAATAATGATGACATCAGCAGAAGACGTATTTTAAAGGCATGATTTTAACGTGAAAGTACTCTAGTGAAAGTAACTAGTTATTATTTAGGGCAAGTAACTGAGTAAAGTAACTAGTTTGTTTCAAAAGTACCTTTCCCCAACACTGGTGAAGTTCTACTGAGTAGAACTGAGCAGAACTGAGTAGCGTCCTTGCTCATGGACAAGTTGGTGTCACTGGTTCAATTCCCTGCCTGAGATCTCCACACCTGGACTGGGGATCACATGCACTTCTCTGCACTTCAGCCTCGAGGTTCGAGAAATGGATTATGAGCGGAGGATCACGGGTTAAAATCACCAAACCAGCCGGGGAAGTTGGGATGGTGAAAGTGAACGAGTCAGACCCTCTCTCTCCCTCAGTAGCTGCCGTCAACATGCCCCTGAGCAAGGCATTAAACCCACAACTGCTGTGATGAAGCTGCTCAGTGTTCACCAGTAGAAGAGTGTGGTTTCACTAGTCTGCTGCCCAGTGTGAATGTGTTGAACTGTGTGAATGTGAAGCCGGGTGGAGCTGAAAGAGAGACAGAGAGCATGGAGTTTAGCGAAACCTTTCCTGGATAAATAAAAGTTTATAAAAAAAAAAGCTGTTTTCAAAGTTTTCAAAGCTTTCTGTGGAAACATGAGTCAGGATTCCAGTTACCACCATCGTGCCTTTGTGCTCGTAAAGCAGTGATTTGATCAAGTATGTCATTTGGCAAAAAAAGTCAGTTTATTCCACATCAGAACTTGGTAAATGTTGGACTGTTACAAGGCAAAAATGCTCCGTAACTGTGTTTCCCTCATGAACTACAAAACATGAGAGGATCAGAGCTGTACCACAGATTTAAGGATTTCAATCTACTGTTCCTGTATTTTTGTATCCGACGACAGTGTTTCCTTTGCCTTCATTTAGCTGTGGCTGCCTCCATGGCTGGAAAACTGCCACCACAACCAGAAAAATGTAAATACAATGAAAATTCATCATCAGAGAGAGAGAGAGAGAGAAGGAAAGAGAGAGAGAGAGAGAGAGAGAGAGAGAGAGAGAGAAGGAGGTTATGATGGCTGCTAACAAGCTTCGGTCTCTGGGGATGAGGACCTGATTGGGAGCAGAGATATAGTCTAGAGTGATTATTTGCATACTGTATACTACACACACACACACACACACACACACACACACACAGGGATATAAACATTAGAAACACCAACACGCCCATGCAGAGAACGAAGGCTTTCGCAACTTTAATCAGATTGTTTTCTTTGCAAGTCGTCTGTTCAGCCTGCAGCAACACTCAGTTCAGCTGAGTCTGATTTCTGTGGATGACGTTCATTTCTTTTCTAGGAAGGAAGCCGTGACCTGTATCACCTACCGACACGAACTGACCGCCGTGTGCAGAGTAACCGTGCGCTCAGACCAAAAGCGTCAAGTTTGGTTTTCGCCCGCCCGATATCAAGTTTGTAGTAGAGCTATTCGGCTGGCCGGTCGAGAACCGTGACACGTTTTATCAAATTAACAACTTCCCCTGATTATTCAGCAAGCAAAGCGTAACGTTACCTCGTCTATATTTCCAAACAACACTCGTTTTTTTTAAAATGCCGTTTGACTCGACTGTTGTGCGCATCGCGATCTCTGAACCCATCGTCTATCGGTCTGATCGATCAGACTCTGGGGGCGACGGACAATATTTCGGGGGTTTCCGGTGCAGCCAGCGGACGTCCGGGCCAAGACTTCCTCTTCCTTTGTTTACAGTCCGATTAGCGACTTGAGACGCGAGAACGGAGTCGGAGTCGAGAAACGACGTCTCATATGCAGATTTCTGTTTATAGAGATTAGCCCAAATGTCGTCCGGACCTGAAACACCTACAGAAAGTATCGATGTTTGTGTTTTGTGTGGAGAAACGTTCGACTCTCACGTCTCAAGTTGCTAATCGGACTGTAAACAAGAGGAAGTCTTGGTCTTGATGTCCTCTGGCTGCACCGGAAACCCCCAAATATTGTCCGTCACCCCCAGAGTCTAATCGATCAGACCGATAGACGATGGGTTCCCAGCACTGTAACAGAACCACTTGGTGGAGTTTCCCTACATGAGGATTCTGACCTGGTTCTTTGCTCAGTACACAAACAACGATGGGAAACTGGAGAGAGCAGCTATCAGTTTCTCCTCCTCATCAATATGGGATACGAACTTCAGGAGGCAGCGAGACGTTACAGCAGGGAGAGAATCAAATCCCCATCGGCGATCGGTCGCTGCTTCGGCGCGACGCTGCTAATTTGCATAAAGTTCAGCTCAGCTCAAGCTGGTCGCTCTGGTCTCTGGCGTCACGCTCGCTTTTGTAGCTCCTGACGCCTTCGGTGTGAGCGCACAGCAACAAGAACGAGAGACACATCAGACTTTACTTTGAGTTTCGGTATCAGCCGCCTTCTTTTGACTGAACTGAGGCGTCAAGTCGTCAGTTTGTCTTTCTTTCCTCCGACCCTAACCCTAACCCTAACCCTAACCCTAACCCTAACCCGAACCCTAACCACACCAAGACAAATGTATGTGGAAATTGACTTCACTTCCCACTGATGTCAACTGAAAACCAAAGGAATAAGAACAATTGCTTCGGGTTGCGCAGAGTTCAAATTTTGCCGAACTTTGACCTGTGAGTTTTTGCAGCCGGCAAATATAAACAATTGTTTTGGCTGTGTTGAAAATATCCAACATGGAGGAATCCATAATATTATATAATATAGATGGTACAGTCATGGTTTACTGTTTGTAGCCTACAGTTAGCATTAGCTTGCTAACCACATAGCATAGCAGTTGATTGATTGACTCCAATTCTATGCAATTCAGTTAGCAAGTTAACGTACTTGCTAACCGAATAGCATAGAATTGGAGTCGATTAACAGCTAATTAGCTACTTAACCAGCTACTAAACAATAAATAAATATTGTTGTGAGGTTGTTCATAAAGTGTAATGTGTTAGAAACCGTGGTATTATATTGCAGTGATCGTCTCGTCCTTTTTTGTCGCGAGTGAAGAGAAAACGTTGAGCGCGCTTCAGCTGCTCAGACAGGCTGCCATGGCGCCAAACTGATGACAGCTGTCTCAGGTGAATGATGTAAGGTTTACTCATCGTCATGGCAACACTGACATCCCAATTTGAGCGTTCAGCGCACAACATAGAACCACAGTCTTCTTCCTTGCTCAAGGACACATCGCCACAACTTCCTACTACTGTGTGTGTGTGTGTGTGTGTGTGTGTGTGTGTGTGTGTGTGTGTGTGTGTTTGTGTGTGTGTGTGTGTGTGTGTGTTTGTGTGTGTGTGTGTGTGTGTGTATAATTTCAGCGATGAGGCGGGAGTCATCAGGCCATCACCCCATCACCTCACTGACATCATTAGCACAATTATGCTCGCCACACACACACACACACACACACACACACACACACACACACACACACACACAAACAAACACACTTTCTCTCTCTCTGTGCCAGTCTCTCTCCTCTCCAGTGTCTTAAGACAGCTCCAAGAAGCCTGTGTGTGTGTGTGTGTGTGTGTGTGTGTGTGTGTGTGTGTGT